>NC_034409.1:182479439-182549839 GCF_002078875.1 Numida meleagris | reverse complement strand
TTCCTTCCTTCCTTCCTTCCTTCCTTCCTTCCTTCCTTCCTTCCTTCCTTCCTTCCTCTCTCTCTCTCTCTCTTTCTCTCTCTCTCTCCTTCTTTCCCTTTCTTTTCCTCTCTTTCTTCCTTTTTCTTTCAAGAAAAAAAAGATGATTATGTAAATTGTATTTCAGTAAGATTGTTCACTCTTCATTTGTCAGCAGTCCTACAACAAAATCTGAACAAAAATAAACACCATGATTTCATGAAGCATATTTGGCACTTTCCTAAAAATGTAGGTATTTACTGAAGTTCTTTGTTGGAATGAATAATCCTAAGACTTTTGAAGATCTGACTAAAGGCTTTACCTCACAGTCATAGTGAAAAGGACATCCAGTGATGCTCAAAGCAACAAATTAGAGAGCTAATTACTACTCTAGGCCCACCTTTATATATGGGAGCATAGACATCATGGTCAGAATGCAGCCAAATAAAGCAATGATTGTTGCATCTCAGTAAATCAATTCTTGAAGGATAGTAAGTTTCATAATCAAACTAAGAGATTAAATAATAAAAGAAAGCAGACTATTGAAAACATGCCTGAAGTCCGGGGATTTATCAGCATCAAATAATACACAAGTGAAATTTTATAGATATTACAATTTTTCTTGGTCAAAGAACTTCCTTCAGTGATGTTAGTGTAGCCCTGTGCTGTAGTCAGTTGGCACTCAGTCCATCTACCCTCCCTTCAAATGTGCATCCGCAATCCACTGGATTTACTGATTGTGTTCTGCTCAACTTCACAGCATCTGATGCATCCGCCCACCTGCACTGGGAGCTCAGTTACCCAATATTCCTCTCATATTCTTCTCAGTAAGAAAAAATGTCCTGCAGAGTATATACCATTTCCACAACACAGTCCCCTGATACATCTGCCTTTAATGGATCAGTCTCTCTTTGCTCTCTTTCTTCACCCAGAGGTGAGGAGTTCCTGGAAGAGGAATCTGACAGCGGCCTGCCTGGTCGAGCCTACTTTCCTTCCTGAGGGCCTTTCTGACAGGGATCAGCATTGGGTCTATAGGATTTCCTGTGGCGAACTAGACAAAGATCTTAAAGCTGGGTTCTCCTGCTGTATGCACTGTGATGGGACCAGATCTCTGGCCTACCACAGGTATCCTGCATGTTCTTGAATTTGTTACTTAATCAGCCTGACTTTATCTCCTTCTTTGCTCATGTCTGTTTAAGCTATAGCATTTTCATTGTATACTGTCTCTTTCTAAGTAGGTGTCCATTGTCCATCCTAGTAGGGTTCCAATCTTTGGTGAGAGCTCTATATATCATTCTACTATGGGAAATAAATAATAAGAGCATATTTGCTGTGCAAGGGCAATGAATGTAGGACTACAGATGGAGAGGGAGGAAGACAAGTATTTATTCTTTAGTGGTTGTTATGTGGCTTGAGAAAAAAATATATATTTTGTGTGGGATTGGAAAATAATATTTTTATCCCTGAAGAACAGCAGTACTGCAATCTGCTGTTTACACAATGAAGAGGCAGTAGTCCATTGGGTCATTTCCTCTTAAGTTCTTCTCCCTTGTTTTTTTGCTTGTCTCTGATCAGTGGATGAATTTCATCTAGTTCAGAAGTGATTTGGGGAAACATAAGTATAGAAAGTAATGTAGGAATAAGCGTAACTTTTTTTTTTTTTTGTGACATTTGGATGGAAGAACAGGGCACCTTGGCGCTGTAAAGCTAAGCAGCTCTTAGTCCTGCTGCTGAACATGTAGTTATACACGTGACAAGATCTTCCTGGACAGGTTCTTGTACAAGTTCTGATTCTCATCTCCACCATCACAACTACACTGAGCATGTTGCTGTCATTAATCTAAAAGACTTTGCACACTCTTCTGAAGGAAGGTGTTGTTTTATTTATACTATATTAATATATTTATTTATATTTAATTTTTGACTTCATTTAAAAGAAAATTATAATAGGAGGCAGATGAGGCACAAAGCAGGCAATTAAATAGTGGTACCTGATGCAGCTCTGACTGAGCCAGGGGATTTATACAGCTTCATAGAGTCAGTCTTACTCCAGAGATCTATCACCTAATAAATAAAACAGCCAAAGTACAGGAGGCAAAGGCTCCCCACACAAAAGTTTTCAATACCGGATAAAATGAGTAAGAGAATTAATGTCTGCTTTTCATTTAAATTTTTCATGCATGTTTATAATTCATACTGACATGTTCCATTTAGGAATGGATTGAAACAATATGGCTCATGATAAATTGGATATTCAATTTAAGGTAATAATATTACATGCATCAATTTGATTGTGTATGATTTCTTGTGCAACAACCAGAAAATATTAGTCACTCTGCTTGAAGGTGGTGTCAATTCACTTGGTTTTCCACTTGGTTACATTGCTTACTTTTGAATAGGTAAATAGTAAATTTTCTGTCAATTAAAGTATTTACTTTGGTAAATTCTTTTAATGAGTGTTGTTTCTGTGCAATGACTTTCTCATGCTCTCCTTCAAGGAATGGATGATCTGCCTAGAAACCACCACTGTGCAATGCCAGACTTACAAGATGAATTATTTCAGAGAAACAAAAGGTGAGGTGCTGGTCTTCCTAAAGAAAGCATGTTGTTTGGAGAAGGTTGGTAGCAACTAAATAAAGGATCCCTGATGCACTATGTGGTTTAATAATGTCCTATTTGGTAATATATATTATGTTTTTTAAAGCATTCTGGCAAAGAAGCTCATTGCTACTATTTGAACACACAATTCAAAACCAGGTGATGTTGATAGTTAAACACACATAATATAAATAAATCAAATGGAGAAAAGAAGAAAAAGAAAGCCTATTAGTAATATCCAGCATGGATGAAAGCATGTCTTTTGGTGGTTCTAACCAAAGAAAAATGATGGTATTATTGAATTATAAAACAGTAGCTTTCACATGTACTACAAAAACTACAAAACTAGTAAACAGAAAAGAGAAAAAAGATTTGACATTAATAGCATGCACCATATTCAGTGTTTATATCAAAATATATAGGTTACTCTGAAAGTAATGCCTCCTATTTATTTCCATTGAAGCTAAAAGAGATAAAAAGAGTGCAATTACACTACTCAATAGAGGAAACTCTCAGGTACAAATTACTCTTTTTCAACATAGTCACCACCATCAGCTCTGTGTTTTTGCCAGCAATAAACAAGAGCCTGCACGTCAAGCTCGTAACAATCTACATCAGTGGAGGTGATACACAGTCACTGTTGCCACATAATGCACCAGCCATCACCTCACTGTGCTCACATCCACTGTTTGTTCCCCATAAACATTCAGCAAGCATCTATAAATGTCAACAAATACAATTCTTTCCACATGAGGGAATTCAGTGACACATCTTTGCTTCATATGCACTTCCATGTCAGATGCCATTTTGTCAGACTGCTCCTCTGATGCCATCTGTAACAACTGGCAACAAAATGTAACAGAATCCTGGTGGGAAAGTTCAACCTCTACTGCCATACCATCGACATCTGCCTCTGACACTGTGGGCCAAATTAGTAAAATAGGAGGCATTGCTTTCAGTGCAACCCTTGAATGTGAGGTGGGTAAAAGCGGTAGGGAGATGCATGCTGATCAGCACAGTGAACAAAAGGAAGAGCATCTGGTTTTGCAATCACAGTAAGGCGCGTGCTTGCTGATATAATGCTTTGTGCTAGGCGGGTTAAAGGGGGGGGTGGGCGCGTGAGTGTGTGACTCGGGTGTGATTGGGCATGCGCAGCGGCTGTACGGGTATAAAAGACATCACGAAAGTTCCAGTAAATGAGAGTTGACTCCACAGCATCTGTGATTGTGTCTCTCTCCCCGGGATGGGATCCCAGTTCTTTCGGGTCTATTAATTGTCGCACCATGACAAGTATGTACTTCTAAGCACACTTTAGGTTCTCTTGTCTCCAAAGCTTTTAATTTAGCTGGAAAAATACTTAGTTCATTTTTAAGTAGTCTTCATTTTACTAGGAGACGTATTATAGACAACTTTCACTCTCACACCCCCTCCCCTTTCTCTCTTCTTCTCCTTGTCCCTGTGTTCAGAGTAAAGGTAAAACAGAAACAAAACAAGAAGCAATAGACCACAGGACTCTTGGTTGCCTTCCAGTGTTCCATATTATTATTATTATTATTATTATTATTTAGATAGTCTGGCTCCCTAAAATTCTTAGATTGCAATGCCACTATGTTGAATGATTTGTAACACAGAGCAAAAAACCAAGGTGACTTTCTCAACTTAAGCATCTTAGCCTAAGGAAACATAGTACAAACTAACTTACTTCTGCTCGTACACTAATTGATTGAATCAAATGATAAAATAAATCTATGAGTTTGTATTACTTTATCAATTGGTAACAAGTACTTTGTTTTTAGTAATATCAGGTTTTTGTTGGTTTGCAAATGAGTAGGGTAACTCTTGTTTTGAATGTTTATGTATGCACTCGTGATTGTATTTCACACGGTTAATTATTTGAATAATAGGATTTGTAGTTTTACTTTATTGAATTCTTTCTACTTGAAACATTCCTTCACCCATACTATAAAGTGAATGGCTGAATGCTTTAATGTTAGCTGAGGGTGAAAAAGAAGCTAAAAACCTCTTTAATAGATTAGTGAAAGGCCAAAGCAGAAAATCCTTTGCAAGGAGGCGTATGTTTATGATGCTTTTTTTTCCTCTGTACATTTAAATCATGGCAAAAAAAAAAAAAAAAAAAAAAAACAAAAAAAAACCTTTAATTTGAAATTGAACATCTTATTGGAATCACAACCTTTTCCTAGGGCCTCCATCTGAAATTGAAGTGGATTTTGTGTGGTAGTCAAGCTGAGGTAGAAACCAACATGAGGAAATATGAAGAATCGCGGCTAGTATTATCATTTAAGATAGAAATGTGTCAGGATTATAAATTAGCATTTTGATGCTCACATATGCAAATATACATTTGAACACCATGAATGAAAAACATACAGATAGTTAAATATTGAATAATTTATGTTGGAAAAATATTATTATGAATATAAAATTCCTGAAAAAAAAGATTTTCTGTGCTATGTTCTTTAGCTGTTGGGGCTAAAATACTTAGTCACATGACAACGTGCAGTTTGTATTCCATCTTAAGTTGCCTCCACTTGGTCTCTCAATATTTAGAAAAGTAGAAACAAAATCTTAGATACAGATGCTGAAGCATTCAAGGCATATCAGAATACAGATTTTTCTGTTAAATTTATCTCGTAATTTTTTTAGTAACATAATATATTTTATGCAAAGTTCATTATCAGCATAGAGTTTGTTTTCCGTCATTAAAGAATTAATCTTCCATCAGCACTCCAAAGTTGTTAAATGTTGTTCTCAGAGTGCTATTTACAGTCCTAAAATGTTTTCTGTAAACTGAGTAAAATAATAAAGCTGAAGGGGTGAGATAGAATCACCTTCTTTCTGTCCTACCTCGTTGGAGTCTTGAGATTCAGGCTGCAAACAGCCACATGAACCACTTGGTTTGAAGGCAATATTTTGTCAGAGTAATGACATAGGCTGTAGACATGAGGTACGGAAGTGGTTTTATCTGGTCTACAACAGAAGGCTAAATAGCAGAGCTGAATGCAAGTGGGATTTAATTAGAAGTTGGGGGAGATCAAGGGCTTGTGACAGGAATAAATGTTTTTGATCATTAGACCTTGTGCAGATTCTGCTGCTGTGGTGGAAAACCAGTATGTGTTATTTCCTTCAAAATCTTGACATGGCTGTGATATACTTCTCCAGTGTACTGTTACGGAGGTTTCTTTGACTTTAACTGTCCCCATTTAGAATCCCCATTTAGTACTTACTTTTGATTATTACTAAAATAAGGGGTGAAAAAAAAAAGATTGTTCTTCTGGTTGCTGCAGTAACATGTCCTATAACCCCCAACCATGTGTGAGCCCTTCATCAAATGTTTATGACAGAGCTAAATGTAAATCCAAAAGGGGAGAAAATTATAGTCAGACTGCACTCAGATTATGAGATCCTCTGTGTGCCATAGAGGTGATGGACCATGTGCTCAGCTGGAGCTGGACTCGTTTATTTCAGGTAAAGCTCTATTCCTGTCATTTTAATTTGCCTCATCATAAACCCATGCTGTTTTTAAAAGGCAGCTTCTACAATTAGCAACCATGGCAGCATTGACATTGTGTTCAATTAGGGGTAGGGCTGGAACTTTGTCCATCATTTGCAAAGGGTAGTGCAGCTCTTTCTTCTGTGGAGTGTGAGTACTGGGCTGAGGAGCACTATGTTATGGCTTCTCTCTCTCTCACCAGTCTTTGTGTCCAAGTGGGACTGAGAACATGTAAAAAGCCTTGCCGTCATCAGACTCTGATTCTAGGTACGCAAGATTAGCAGTAATTTTATAGATGGTATGGTTATGTGTCTAATACTGAGCATATATATATATATGCATGCTGAAAACAGCATGTGAAAATCCGTGCCTGCGTCTGTGTGCATTTCTCTGTGAGATCAGTCTGTCCTCCTGCCTGGCACAAACAGGAGATAATACAGTTTTAATAACAGCTAACTTCTCATTATCCATGAACGGAATATTCCTATTGTCTACTATTTAAGATAAGCTTAAATGAACTAGATTACTATTTTTTTTCCTTTCATGAATACTACCTTGACTGACATGTAAACGTCATACTCCCAAGCCCATTTCAATTCGTACCCTCTGTTTTTAAAAGTTAATGTGCATGCATTTCATATTGTCAGTATTCTGTCCTGAATTTATCTTCACTCCAGAATTTTTGTGCTTAAATTGAATACTGAAGCTTGTTTCCTTTTCATGTCATTCTGTCTTAGTGTGATGAGGAGTGTGAAAATATCCAGTCACACTCTTTCAGCCCGAACAGCTAACACAGATAACATTGTTTTACTTCTGACAGATACTGCCTTTTGTGCTCACATGCATGCCTGGTAGGCTAGATATGAATGAACAAGAAGTGGCACAGAAAGCAGCAAAACTGTAAATCATTAAGGCAGTCAGTGGAAACAGGCTTCCTTTGCTTCTAGGTAGTGTTCACTACATGCTGACTATAGTATTCAACTGTTTTATTGAACAGTGTTATGGTTTACCCATAAACAGAGATTTTCCTGCATGCTGCACTCTGCCTTGGCTGCGAGCAGTCTTTGGAGTTTGTTTTGGAGGTGAAATGTCCAGCTGTGTTCACAGGAAAGCACACAACAAATATGATTGTGTTTTTATATTAATAAGATTAGTCTGTCTGCTGGACTCGTGGAACACTGAGTATATAATTGTTTTAATGGAAGCAGTTTGTAACTGAGATACAGAATCTTTTTCAGCTGGTGGTGGGCTTTTAATAGTTTCAATTTGACGCAGACTTGGAGGAATAGATGAAAATACTTCTTCATAGTGTCTGCAAAAGAGAAAAAAATGAAGATGAAAGCAATGCTGTGGGGATGTCCCACTCCTGGAGATGTTTGGTCTAGTGCCTGATTTAGGGGTAGGCAGCCCCACACAAGGCAGGGTAGTTGGAACTAGATCATCTTTGAAGTTTCTTCCAACCCAAGCCATTCTATTATTCTATGATTCTATGATACATAAGTACATGCAACTATTCCTTAGCTATTAGGAATAATTGCTATTTTTTTTAAATGGAAATATTTATAGTCAAAGCAATTAAAGAACCTGGAGAATTTTGCACCTAGTTTTACAGTCTCATCCTTCTGCAGTACAAGAGTTGATAAAGTACAGCTATTTTCCGTCAATAACTTTTAGTTAATCTGTGATATTTCTTTAGATAGAGGCTTTGGGGATATCTAAGAGTGGCCTTTCAGTATCTAAAGGGGGACTATAAGAAATAAGGGGACAGACTCTTTAGCAGGGCCTGCATTGATAGAACAAGAGGAAATGGTTTGAAACTAAAAGAGGGGAGAACGACTGTGATTCTACGATCCTATGATTCAGTGACATCATTCAGAACTTAGTTTAGTGTCTGAAAGAAATTTAGAATCTACTAGACCTATGGTAACTTATTACAGTAGTTGATATATCTGTTCATTTTCTCCATATTTACTGAAATAATGATTTCTCTTTTTTTTTATATTATCTCAGGTTGACTTCTTTTAAATCCAGTATTTAGTTACTGAGTGTGTCTTCACTTCTAATATATATACTTTTAAAAGTCTGTGAGAATACTCTTTCACTCACCTTTTCCTCAACAGTATGTTGGTCAAGAATTAATATGAAAGTCTTTGGAGACCGTGGAGCTTTGGGTCAGCTTTCTCTCAGCTGCTCGTTTACTTTGTTTGTCCATGATGACATAATTTGATGTTATGGAACTGCATTAGGAAAACAGAAAAGCCTATACCACAGTGATAGAAATAGACACAAACTTTGGTCACCTTTCTTATCCCACAGCTTTCCACTTAGGTTTTCTCCTGCTTAACTCTGGCCTTGTGTTTTTGGGCTACAAAGAGCAACAAAGTACTGGACTTGCATAATACTAGCAGTATAGAACTTTTAATGTTTCTGAAATTCAAAGATATTCTGATAGGTATCTCCAACCACTGAGAAAATCAATAAGAAAAATTCAATAAAAAGTGTATGTCAGATCACTTTATTGAAATATTTAATTTAAAAATTTATAACATTTTGCAAATTTATCCCAGAATAATTATCGTGACTTAATGTATAGCCTCATGCGTATTTATTACAGATTCTAAAAACAGCTGATTATAACAGCAAAGTGAAGTAAGCTATCTTCATTTTCTTCTCACAGGGATTCTTAATCCTTGTAACTACGCTAAAAAATCTTAAGGAGCACTTATAAATTCTTAAAGAACATTTTTAGGGAGAAGAATGTTATAGAATAGAAAGCCACACATTTAAAATAGGAAGGAAATGCCACTACATGATCAGGAGGCCTCAGATAAACTTTATGTTTTCTGTAAATTACAATTTGTAGCTCTTTTCTGACAACAGTTTTATATCATAGTAGTTCCTTTGACTTTGATAGTGTGATTCCAGGTTACAGCCTCTTTACAGTCTTGTACTGGAACATTTGACTATTAATTTAAAGAGATGCTGAAGTGCCTGAATGGAGCAAATCCCTGTGTAGAGGGAGGAGAAAGAAGATCTGGGCCCCATTTGACAGCAGCATTCTCAAAAGAAAGAGCACTAAGCCAGTCTCAGTTTCCTCTCTGGGTAAGATCATGACACACATAGTTATTACTGTTTAGTAGAAGTATTTAAATGTTTTAAACAGAGGTATCACCTCCATCAATTACTTAAACCCTTACAGGTTTTAACCGTCTGTTCTTTTTGATGTTGTTGTTGTTGTTTTTCCTTTTTTCTTTTTTCTCTTCCTTGGAGATGTACACCTCACCTATATAGTTAGTTTTTTAAAAAAAAAAACAAACATGCAAACAGATCTAATAAACACAGCAAGAAAAATTGTAGTGAGAATGAGAACATATTTGGTTCTGGACCACCCTCCACTCAGTAAACACCGCTCTTCATATGCTGGCAATAGCTATTAATTAGACTCACATAATGCTCTCAGCATGATTAGGCCATTAACTGAAGTTAAAGTTGACTAAGAAAGTGGAACTGAATCCTAAATATATTTTACCATTTGCACAGCCAATGCAGTCCTAAAAGCCTTTGCAGGTAAAAGCTTTCAAACAATTACACAGCTACCAGTAACTCTAAGGAAGCATTTGTACAGTTTTTATACTATTCTGTTTTTCCTTCTTTCAATCAATTGATTCAATGGAAATAATCCAACAGATGCCTTGGTATTTCAAAAGGTCATTTTTGCACCTAGTAAATCTATGATGCCATCTCGTTTGACTTTTATACAAGCACCTTTATGTTTTTGATCCTTCTGCCTGTTGGGAGAATATCTCTGTAAACAACTCAGAAATGTTTCTTTATCCTTTTCCAAATTTCTCCTTCACTTGCCTACTCCATGGAGTTCTTTGAAAACAAAACAAAGTAAAATCTTATGTCTCCTGGTATGCCAAGATCAACGATGTCTCATTGCATTCTCTTTGTTCCTTGTCTGTCTACATTCATCTTTTGTTTCAGGTCTTATATTTAGATTGTGGGCTCTCTGAGACAGGGGTTGTCTTTTTTGATCCACGTTCAGTGCCGAGTGTTAAAGCAGTGCAAATAAATAACAGTAATGATGTGTTGCTAAACTATATCAGGATACCATAGTGCTGTACTCAGCTATGCTGGCAAATGAATCGGGAGACACAGTCATCACTGCCAGTTGTTATGCATCACAGCATAGCAGCCATGGAGTCTACAAAAGTTCATATCAATTTATAAGTTTGCAAAGATTTTTCTGAGAAAAAATAATCTTTAGTTCTTAATACTCAAGCGGTGTTAAATAAAAAGTTTTAGAAAAAGTTCAGAACAGGTAATTTTGCTTTGGTAACATCAAATTTTCTTTGTTTTTTTTTTTTTTTTTTTTTTTTTAAAATTAAATTTTTTTTTTTTTTTTTTTTTTTTTTTTTTTTTTAAGAAATATTCTACATTGAAATTTTTCCTAAAAACAAATAAATAAGCAAACAAACAGAAAAGCATTTGAAACAGCTTTGGGTTTCCTTTGGATCTGGCTCTCTCCAAGATGGAGCAGGTCCCGGTCATTTCTCGCAGAGGTCATCCTCCCCTGCTACCAAAACCTTGCCATATAAACCCAATGAAAACACACTTTGAAAGAAAGGCATAAATGCAGACAGTGCATATTAATTTATTTAATTTTATCACTGTGAATTTTAGAAAAATGATTCAGGTGCTGGCATTTGCTTTTAGCTTGGAATTTTAAACATAATGTGATGATGAAATAATTTGTTTCTTGAGTTTATTAATATTATTTTTGAAAGCATCATTTTCAACAGAAAATTTTATTTTCATGCTGTGTACTACATCAGTGGCTATTTTCATATTATGACCAGTATTATTATTTCCTCATGCAAAATCTAAATGAAGAAGAATTTCATGGTTCTTCTGTGATTTAAACTTAATTCATATTTCTGGGGCTTCACTAGTTATATTTTTTATAAATTAATTAATATATATACTAATTTTTATATACTTATAGCTTGCTAAGTTTGTATTACTTACACATACATACTCTGTCAACAGTTATTAGAGCAAATATTCTGTCCACTTTAGAAAATATTTTCTTTCAACTGTATTTGTACATTTTTTCATGTGTTCCATGGTACATCAAAAATGATCTTCAGTTGTTGCCAACTAATATCTGTAAAATCTTGTAGCCAATTGCTTTTAAAGGGCTTTTTGCTTTTAAAGGGCTTTAAGATGGACCGTTACCTAGGGAAATGGCAGATCTAATGGTCTGCAAGGATTTTTGAAAAAGTGATTGCTTTCCAATACATTTTTCCCCATTTTTTTCATCATTTTTTTCATCATCAACCTGTTTTACCATAGCTATCTGTTTTTCATAATAGCTCAGTTTGTTTCTCTTTTTTTTGGAGAGGGATAAAAGAACAGAGAATTCAGTATTTTGATCATACACTGTAATCGCCTGCCTTTATTTCATTCATTAACGGATTCATTTTCTACTTAATAACTCTTTTTGCACTGATTTATCCATAAAAGTCATTTATATGTCAGAAAGAAATAAGACTGCCACAGAAGCATATCAAGAGATGTGGAAGTAATACAGATGAGAAAACTGAAATTAATGTTTAGTGATTACAAGTAGGTTAGCTGTCAGTTCCTTACACTATTATTTTTAATCTCTGGCCAAGAACTCTGTAAGAAATGGATATCTGCCAAATTTCAGACCTGCTTCTTTGTGGATAATCTCCAAAATAGAACATCTTTATTCTTTAACATTTAACTTTTGAACTCTGTTGAATACATAATTTAAAAAGGAACATTTTAAATACATAAGTTTATAAAGCCATTACAAGTTCTGGCTACTTTCTAATTACAGCAATATGTCTTCACAGAATTTCTTAATAATTTGACACAAAGCATTTGCTAACAAATTACAGTTCCCAGTATGTCCATAGAGTGGATGAGACCTGATTCGTTGTCTACTGGAAATCAAATGAGTTTTAGCAATAAGAGGCTTTGAAAGGACTCATGCAGCTCAGTAGAGGCGTACTCTGAAAATTTTTAAGGACTTTTTTATTTGTGAGGTGCCACTGTTTTGCAGTGGATGATTCACGAAAGGTCTTGCCAAATTTTTGTGAATTGGATATTTACTATTTACAGATCTTACCAAGTCATTCTTGACACTAGGAGATTAAAGTTAAAAAAAACCCTGAATTTAATTACTGAAATACACAAAATTTTTTATTCTTTTTAACTTCAGAGCAGATACTTAGAAATGAAATAATAACATACTATTAATGAAACTTATTTTGACGTAGCATAAAATAGACTTTTTTGCTTTTTAGTCAGATTGGAGGCTCTGAGTCCTGAGTAATTCTTCAAACGATTTGCACATAACACATTTGCAACCTTGTCCTTTAGAAAGTAGATTCCTATGCTTTGTTTTCTTCATACAGGATCATAACTTGCAGTAAGGCTGTTAATTGTTTTCAACTAAAAGTAATTTACTTTCTATAAACCCTCAATTCATATAAATGTGTGAGTCAGGGCATCTGTCCTGTTCTAACACAGTCATGCCTGACACTGGATTTTCTCTCATTTTGTCAAAAATATCTTTGGATATCTCCCTGGGATGTGCCTGCTGGGTAGACTCAAATACACTCAATGTCTATGTGGCTGCAAGCAGATCTGATCTCCTGTGTGAGCAGGAAATGATACTTGGCCTGTGAACAAAAAAATAATAAAAAAAACCAACCCAACACTTTCTACCAATAATAAAAAAAATTCAACCTGCTGGTAGATTTCAGCTTTGTTAATTCCTTTTGAAAGAGTGTATGATGCCAAATATATTTACAAATATTTCATGAAGATGATGTGCGTATCATATGAGGAAAGTGTAATAAAAACAAAAATGAATAGTCACTGTAGATTTCAGACTGAATATCCCCCCAAAATTTAGAAGTCTGTTGTGCAGCCTGAATTCATTACATATTTTTATCCAGTTAAGAGAGTGAGGTATTTCCAAAAGTGATGTCATGAAATCCTGTAGTACATACTACACTGGACAGAATAGCTCTCCATCTAGAGGTGTAGTTTACAGAATAAAGTTGGTCCCAGGTATCTGCCTCAGTCAAAACTCCTGATTCTTCAACAGCTAAACTCAATTAATCCCAATCTTCTTAAAGCCCTAAGCCTCATTTAGAAGCAATACTTTGTAAACACTGACACAGTCAACCAGAAAAAAATATTTAACAATATTTTGTGTCTTGATTGCATGATAAACTAACTTAATGTTAGCTCTATTATAGACCCGATCTACTGTTGTACCCTACAAACCAAAGCTAGCAGGCAGAGCAACCAGAGTGCTCTAATCAGCAGCACAAAATCTAAACATACATTAGTGGTGTGCTTTGAGGAATAATAGTAGGTCTAATACCAGTCAACATCTTCATTAATGACCTGGACAGTGGAACAGAATGCACCTTCACCATATCAGGAAATTATTTAAAGCTGGGGGAAGTTGATGATACACCCAGTGATGTGCCACCATATAGAGCAAAAAATGTTTTTGTAGCTTGTGGGTTCAACTGACTATGAGACATAGAATTCCTAGAAAATGTCAAGTTGCACTCTTGGCTACTCTACCAAAAATTAAAATTTATTATTGAAGAAGTGTCATTTCTGAAAACCTAATTAAGCATATTCGTTTCTCAGCTCAGGTTGGTAGCTCTATACTTCCCATTGCACCTAAACCAAAGCACTAGATAAAGGACTTGGAGACTCAGTAGACAAAGGACTTTGGATGACCTGGCTCAGGATTCAACACCTTTTGTTTGCCATTAGATGTCCACTGTGTCATCTAATGTAATTCTAAAAATAAAGAAGTCCCATATGGGGCTTCCTTTAAAAAAAAAGAACAAAGTTAATAGAACAAATCCTGTAACAAGAAGTCAGTGCATAAACCAAGATAAATGAGAGAGATAATGGTAGAAAACAACTGTGTGGAAAATGGAGGGCTTGATGATTACAGGTCAGAGTGCACATACAGCAGACACATCCTGTAAGTGTTTAGAGGGTAAAAAAATCAATTAGTGGAATGGATTAAGAGGCCAAATGCAAAAGCAAAGTACTAGTGTTGCTGTACAAGCAACGATTAAAGCAGAAAGGTAGCAATGCTGTTAATCCCAGTATTTTTAAACATTTGTGTCAGACAGGTTTGGCATATAAAGGAGGTTGTTGTGTCAAATAAAATCTTTCTAGCAGATAAAATGGTGAGCCAAGACCTCAACCTCTATAAACCTTATCCAGGGAAGACAAAGCAGGAATCTAGTCCTTCCCCAGATACTTTTACATTTTGTGTTTTGTTTTATATTTTGTGTTTTCAGTTACAACAAACCAGTGATATAAGAAGCCTGAGAAAATATTTGGATAGCTTTTATTGGTTGCAAAGCTTAAGAGTGATGGAAGTTTTGAAATATTCTCTGTTTCCATGGTATTCAACTATACTATTTAGCACATATACTTTTCCCTTTTTTGACTTCTCAGGTGTGATAAAGGCATGTGATCTTTTGTAAAGAGTTACAGTAAGACAAATTCTTTACACTAGCAGTTGCACAGAACCATTGCTATAGTGTATGGTTGAAAAACCAGACCTGGTATTTGCAGATGCACTGAAGAAAGCAATAAAATGACTTTACTCTTGTTATCTATGTCATTCTATGTCACATGTAAGAATACAAAAATTTTGATATTTGACTGAAAACAATTTTTTTTTTTTAAATGTAGAACTATGACTTGGATTGTGTGACAAATCTGAAGGCTGTGCTACCATTCAATAAGATCAGGACAGACTAGAGAGGTGGGCAGGGAGGAATCTTATGAGGTTTAACAAGAGCAAGTGTAGAGTCTTGCACCTGGGGAGGAATAACCACATGCACCAGTACAAGTTAGGGGATGACACACTGGAGAGAAGCTCTGTGGAGAAGGATCTGGGATTCCTGGTGGACTACAGGTTGGCCATGAGCCAGTAGCGTGCCCTCATGGCCAAGAAGGTCAGTGGAATCCTGAGGTGCATTAAAAAGAACATGGCCAGCAGGTTGAGAGAGGTGATCTTTTCCCTTTACTCTCCCCTGGTGAGACCACATTTAGAATACTGTGGCCAGTTCTGGGTTCCTCAGTTCAAAAAAGACAGGGATCTCCTAAAAGGAGTCCAGCAGAAGGCCGCAAAGATATTAAAAGGCCTGGAGCATCTCCCATATGGAAAATCTGAGTAGCATGGGTCTGTTGCACCAGGGGAGATTTAGGCTGGACATTAGGAAATACTACTTTTCTGAAAGAGTGGTCAGGCGCTGGAATGGGCTGCCCAGGGAGGTGGTTGAGTCACCATCCCTGGAGGTGTTCAAGAAATGTTTAGATATAGCATTGAGAGACATGGTTTAGTGGGGTTATTGGTGTTAGGTGGATGGTTGGACTAGGTGATCTTCTAAGTCTTTTCCAACCTAGCTGATTCTATGATTCTATGATTCTATGATTCTATGATTCTATGATTCTATGATTCTATGATTCTATGATTCTATGATTCTTTGTTCAGCCTGGCGAAAAGAAGACTGAGAGGGAATCTGATAAATGTTTATAAATACCTAAAGGGAGGTGGGAGGCAAATGGATGAAGCCAGGCTATTCTCAGTGGTAATTAGCGATAGGACAAGTAGTAACGGCCTAAAACTTGAACATAGGAAGTTCTGTACTAACATGTAGAAGAGCTTCTTTCTGGAGCACTGGAACAGGTTGCGCAGAGAGTCTGTAGAGTCTCCTTCTCTCGAGGTATCCAAGACCTGTCTGGACACCTACCTGTGTGACCTATTGTAGGGTACCTTCTTTAGCAGGAAATTTGGACTTGATGATCTCTTGAGGTCCCTTCCTACCTCTGTGATTCTGTGATTCTGTGACTTTATAACACTGACACTTTCTTCTGTAGGATATTTATCTCTCTACACATTGCCTGATTTAAACATTTACTAACTTACCATCCACATCATTGTCTTTGCTTTTCTCAAAAAGATGAAAAAAAGTAAGAAAATAAATGCAATTACAGGGTAAAAACAAAAGTTTGGGAAAGAAATCAAAGAGTGAAAAATATGAGGGATAGTGAGGAACTGTTTAAGAATACTGGATAGCTGAAAAGCTGCAGTCACTCCTAAGAGAGAAATCCATGCTAGCTACAAATGACTATAAATTAGATGTAAAATAAAACAGTTACAGTAAAAAAGAAAAGAAAAAAATGGTAATAAACATTTGTCATAAGCTGGTATGGAATTCCATGGAACACAAGACTAAGCTATGCCTTTTAAAGACAGAAATAACAAAGGGAGATACTTACAGAAAGATCTCAGTAGATCAAAATATATTTAGAGTAACAAAAAAGATTTTTATTTTGGTATTTGTCTGTTTTTTAGTCAAGAATAATAGAATTTTTAGTAAGTGATGAATGTTCAATAAATATATCGGTTCTACTTGGGGAATAAATATGCATCTGAATCATGTCTTAGGAAGGTTTCTTGAAAACAACCAAAAGGTGATTAGCTTTTCCAAGTTACACACTTAAAAGCATTGTCACATAATTTATGACCAAGGGCTATAAAGGATATGGCTAAGAAGCTCTCTGGGTTGCTAATGTTGATTTTTCAATAAGCTTTAAAATGCTGGAAAAGCTCCAGCATTCTGGAATAAGCTAATGTTTCATAGCTATTTTAAAGAGAACAAATTGGTCAACTTTTCACAGTTACAGGCTTGTCATCTTAATGGCAGCCCTGGGCAAAATAAAGATATTGCTTATAGGCAAATCAACTACCAAAAACTTAGAGGAACCAATATAATTAATAACACTCTGGAAAGACTTATGGAAAAATCTTTGAAGTTATATATTTGGTAGATAAAGCAAGTGCAATTGATTGCTTATGTGCAGATTTCTCTAAGGCATTTGACTTGATTCCAAAGTACATGTTTATGGAGAAATTAGAATGATACAAGAACAGCCTGCACAAGTTCAGCAGATCCGAAATGAGCTAACTGTGGACTTTCACTGTAGAAGTTACTCCGTATCTAATGATCTCTTCAATAATTTAGCATCTGGTACATGCTTTTTACTGCTGCTATCAATGGCTGCAAGAATACATAAAATAATTACTAATAATGTTTGCAATGAATGTCACTCGGGAAATCAGTGAATCAAGATGTTATTGCATTAAAATAATACAAAACATGCTGAAAAAAATGTTTCATTTTAATCTTTGCAAGTAACTCAAGAAATTTCAGGATAAATTTAATTCTTGCAGAACAAAAGCATCTATTTATTTATTTATTTTATTTTAGATCTTGGGCAGAAATTACTGAGAGGAGAGTTTAACCCAAGACTGGATAAGAACACCCACGTTTTGAATAAAGGGTGAAGAGCATGCATATTCCTCACAAGGTTTGCAACGTATGCTTCAAACAAGACCTTTAATAAGTACTTCTTTTCACACGGACAGAAATCTTCAAGTTGTTGTAGGAGTATTTAGTTAACAGGCCAACATGGTCTTTTCAATATTTGATAACATTGCTTATTTCATGCCAATAAGGTAATAAAAAAACAAAAAAACCCTTCAAATTGTATTCAGCATGTTTGATTTTCTGTGATAGCATTCCATATGCCTGATCCCAAAATGTTTGTATACTATAATGTCAATCCCTCATTCAACTGTAACTGTGTCTTCTTGCGCTCTAATGAAGCAGTTAATTAAGTCTGTTTTCTCATCTAAAAAACATATATTCCTTACATTATAATGTAGTCATGTGTACTACATTATACTACATTCACTGAATACTTAGTGATATATGCAAAGATTTTTTGTTTGTTTGTTCTACAGGCAATTCAAATATTTAAATAAGATCTGGATCTGAATGATAAGGAGTGTGTAGATCCTTTATTCCCATCATCGGTAGGGTCTTTTTTGCCCTGGTATGCTCTTGTGTGCATTAGTAATCCACAGTCATAACACTTATAGATCCTTTCAGTTGATAAGTTTTCAAATCAGTGGAGAATTCCCATGACAAAGGAACAGGGTGCAGGCAGGTCTATGGGGTATGCAAAGCACAAATCAAAATCAACATGAGAATAGTCACACTAGTAGTGATCTAGCAAAGAATGTTGGTGGAAAGTTCATCTACACTAGATCTACTGAAGAAAACAGACGGACTGTTCTGAGTGTGAGCAGAACTAGGGACAAATTGACATCTAAACACTACTGTGAAGCAAATGCAATGCAAGGATGAATACATCAAGACAGGAGACTCAGAGCAGTACCTCTGTAAGCTCTGTGGATTTCTACTACCTGGAATACAGTGACAGAGCATGTTGTTCATACACAGTCAAGTCTCTTGAATAAATAATAATGAAGCATAGTTGTCACTAGCAACAGACGCAAAAATAATAGATATAATTGAAGGTACGGTTTAGAATAGATAATGTGCAATTCAAAAAAAAGTGAGTGCTAGTGAAGTATTTTTAGAATAAAGATATAAAGAAAGCCAAAATGTGCTGAAATTAAGACATTCTAAGAATCAGAACTACTATATGAGTTTTATAATATTTTATGTAACTTTTTCTGTTCCCCTTTAAAGTCAATATTCTTCACTACGGATTAATACTGAGCACAACAATTGCCTGATATGTGCTATGTCATATTTGTAGCCTGCTGGGGTATTTGAAATCTCCAATGCCATATGTATAAGAACTCATTTTCAAATTGTATTCTATATATCTGAGGAATTCATTGGTTGCTTTAAGGGTCCTGGAAAAGACCTTGCAGACCTCACTTTTCTCATTCTGAAGCGCTCAACTTTTTAATTTAAATTCTCCACAGATGTACCTATTGAATCTTAAAAAATAGTTTTGCGTCCTTTAAATTGACAAACACTAAAAACCACTATGGAAAAAATATATAATCAAAATTGGAATTTGTGCTCTCAAAATGTTACAATCCAAATGCACACATGAACACATCTACAAATGCTTTGGAAGGTTCTGACAGAGGGTACTCAGAGGTAATGAAAAAAGAGTCTGGAAAAACTGGTCAAAATTTTTTTGGATGGTGAAAAATTATCACAGAATATTTGGGATAATGGTTTAATTTATCAGACTTGTATAAGACTTCAAAAGGAAAAAACAAAAGGACTGTAAATATTTCAGCTCTAAACTACATGGCCAGCCTAATTGTGCAATATTGCCATTGCGCTACCAACTAACTATTTATCTGATATAAACAGAGAAATTTGAGACAGAGCTGTTTCTATAACACTCTGATTTGAAGAGCAGAAGAGTACTGATTTATCTACACTGGATGCTTTTACTCTACCATACTGACAGCCTTCTTGCTAACAAAATACTCACAAAGTAACGGTGGAGGAAATGTGACTGAAAGCTGTTTCATTTATCACAATATTCATCCACTGAAGCATGTCAACATGTAAATGCTTAAGTATTCCATGTGTATATCCCTTGCTGACCGCTTGGAAAGTATGATCTAGGAGCATCTGAAAAAAAAAATCAAACACATGAGTATATTCCTTTTATGTTTTCAGACTGAACAACTAGTGTAAAATTTGGCTGCAAGTTTTTTTCCAGGAACTTCATCAAATGTTACTATGAAACATTTTGGCATTGATATGAATTTCTCATAGGGTGTGCAGTCTATGTTCTTGTATCCATCACCTCATAGCAGTGGAGGAATGGAAGAAGGGCAGATTCTTTGGTTGTGGGTGAGGGCAGTCCCCTCTCCTCCTTTGTCCCTTTGGCTAAGCAAATTGAGGGGAAAATGGCAGTAGGCTGATGAAAAGGTAAAGCACACACCTGGAGAGTGTGACACAAACCCTGACACTAGAGAAAACAAACAAAATAAATATATTTATCAATCTTACTACTCTTGAAAATAATTTTTTTT
Organism: Numida meleagris; assembly: GCF_002078875.1. Taxonomy (NCBI): domain Eukaryota; kingdom Metazoa; phylum Chordata; class Aves; order Galliformes; family Numididae; genus Numida; species Numida meleagris. Next base: position 182,529,740 of record NC_034409.1, on the reverse strand, counting down.
TTTACATTTCTGTTTATTGATTTTTTAAAAATCTACTCTTGCTGCTAACATTATGCTACCAAAAAGTTCTCTAGAGATCTTTCTCCTCTTTAAGATGAATTTAAGAAAAAAAAAAAAAAAGAAAAAAGTAAGCTGACATTTTTCTCTCTTTTTCTCTCAGATTCCTTTGTAGAGAAGCTGGGAGAGTACAGTCTACCGAATGAAACTACTGTAATTATTAATCCCTTAAAATAGCCACTGCAAAGTTACATCTTGATTGCCATTTAAAAATATCACTGGAATAAAGTCAGTACAGCTAAACCAGCCAAAAAGAATGAGCAGTATTTACGACTTGTTACTGGCTCTTTTTCTACATGGTCCCAAGGCAGGGGTAATTTTCAATATCTTGACAGGGATGTTGCAAGCAAGAAAGGGGTAGTGATTTGGAGCATTGGAGAGAGGTTGGCTTGTGTTTAATTCATAATATCTAAAACATTTCTGAATAAAGAATAACAAGCAATTTTCCAAAATGACTCTCAACTTCTCTGGATCACAGTGTCAGAAAGGCCAAACTACTCAAGTAATTTTTAGGTCCCAGCTTATTTCCAATAGACAGAGAAATTATTTTGGACTTGTTCCTCCAAGCTGCAGGAGCACAGGTCATTTATATCTCATTCTTGAGTATGAGTGTTTCTTACAATGCAAGGATCTACTCCTAAGCCACAAAAATAACCCTCTTTTCAGTTTCAGCAATGGTGTGAAGACCACACTTCCAGTTTTTGATTGCTATAGGACTTCACATCACACTGTGAATCCAGTCTCTGATTTATGTCTGTATTCTCTGATAATCATTCCGAAGAACAGTATGAGTGATAAATCTGCAAGAATAATGAAATAGTAGAGGCGTCAAACTTGGATGTGGCTTTGTCATCACTTACCCATCAGGCTCCAATGCCTACATGAATATGTGCTATGACTTAATAAGCTAATGTGTCTTTTTTCCACTTAAGACTTTTTCATTCCTTTATTTTTTGGAGCTGAGAGATATTAAAAGACAATTAGTATACTGCAAGAAACTACTAACAATACCATGTCATCAAAGAGAAAGCCAACCTAACCCCCCAAAAATCAGACTGAGAAGTTTTATAAGATTTTTATTGTACAGTAACTGCTCCTGGTTCAAACAGCTTAAAATCCAAGTGGCCACAGTAAGAGTTACCCAGGATGACTGTTTACATTTTGCTCACATTAGATGAGAGATCCTCCAAAGGGATAAGATGCTCAATAGTATTCTTCAGTATTAATTTCGGGTTCATCAATGAGACCTTGCAACACTACCCAGGGATGGGTTTTAGTTGATTTTTTTTTTTTTGCTGTTACTATTTGTAGTGTTCTTTAACAAAATAAGGAAGGCAACACATTGTAAATGATATAAACTACCATAGACCCTTAAAATAGCTAATCCAGGCCTTGGATCAAGACAAAACAAGAACTGATGAGTTCAGCTTCAATTTATCGCCAAAGGTGGCCACAGTATCACATAGTATTAATAACATAGCTGTCTAACCTTAGGTGTCTAAAAGTTGTCAAGCCTAAACTAGTCTTCAGAGTTCCTTCTGTGATGAACAGAAAGGAGTGTTTTCATACATGATCCATCTCAGTCTAAGATAAAAGTTATGTTAGAACCGTGGAATAACGTAGGGTGGAAGACTGGTGAGATGCATCATTTTATAGACAAGCAGGTCTCCCTTTTAGTGATAAAGGTCATGGAGACAAATCTGTCTAGACTTGACCCACTGATGGATAACATCAAGTGAGAAAAATCTTGCCTGGCTCTGTGGCACTTGGGAAATTATATTACTTTTCGGTGGCTATTTGCACATCCATATAACGGGGGAAAAGATGTGCCCTCATATTAAAAATATGTTGGAAAATTTGATTCATGGCAACTGTTTATGACCTTTGAGAAACAATCAGCATAGGGATCGTACAACATATTTCTCTAAGGGTAGAAAGTACAAATTCAATAAATTTATATTATCAATTTATTGTAAATAGGTAGGCTTTGTATGCAGCACTCCACCTTGAGCCTTGTAAACAGGTCTCAGAAAGCTGAAAAGATACACAAAAAATGTGCACAGTTAAATGAGTTTGGTGATTGTCAAGCTATTTCTATTAGACTATAATATGCTTGGCATCTAGGTCATGCTTTGCTGAGGAAAGAATGAGAAAGAGCTTTAAATGCACTTTTCATCTTAGCAGAATGACCCCATATGAATGCCAAATAGAGGCAAAGAGAGCTGTTAATCAGAGATTAAGCTCCAACAAACAAGTTGCTTGCCAATAAATTCTGTGGTCATCTACTGTGATGTGTTCAATAAGATCATGTTTTGAATTAAAAGTCCGCCCTTTTCCATTCAATTTGTTTCACCAGAATGCTGACATACCCAGGATTAAAACTTGTTCTAAGGATTAGAAATAAAAATGGGTAAGTTATGACTTCCAGATAACATAGATTGTCTTCTTCTGAATTAACTAAGGAGGGAAACAGTAGAGTAAGGGACTGTAGAAGGGTCTGGAGATTAAAAAACAGATGAAGTAGAGGAGAAATTTGGGTCTCTGCTATAAGAATCTCACTTCCTACCTAAACATTTGCTTATTTATAGCAAGAGGCAGAGAAAACAGACTTCATCCTCTCCTGGCTTTTCAACTTCTTTTTTAATGCACAGAATCTGCAAGCAGGCTGCACACAAAATACAAATATTTCTTTAACTTACTGGTTAATGTGGACAGTAGATGGCCAGGTTTAACAAGCTATGAGGCTAAGCTTTACACTGACAGCCCCAAAGAGACATCACACGAGTCTTTGTGGGCAGGTATACATCCATTAGAAGGGGAGACACTGCTTTTGTTATTGTTACATGGGAGCTGACGTTTGATTTTGCAGAGGTACAATCCTAGAGTTTGTATTTATTTATTTACTTATTTTATGCAGTATTATACCTTACCTCATCAGTGTTTTTCCTCTGAAATCCTTGAGCTTTTAACTGTTAGTGTCCCAACAATTACATGTCTGTCCACAATTTTTCTATTCTTAGCTTTCATATCGTTTATGCTTTCTCACACTGTGTCAGTTTTCTTAGTTAAATAAAGTCAAGATCGCATGGCTGCACCAAACTATTGCTTGAAACTCTGGGTTGAAAATTAGACTTCACATGATCCTAGTTAAAACAATAAATAAATGAACTTATTACATATTTCTTTACAGCCATTGAGTGTTGTGGAAGAAAATGGAAATACCTAATGTATAGCCTTATATAATGCAAAACACTTGGAATAAGCATTTGCCTTTTTTTGTTTCTTTCTAGTTATGGCCTTCAGCAACTGAAAATAATCTCTAACGATATATGAGGAGGATACTCCAGTATTAATTTATCAACTCCAAGAGAAATTTCTTGGGATGCAGAAGACTAAATTGAATTTCTGAAAAGAAAGATAATCAGTAACATATAATTTGAGCATTCTTTGTATATATGCACTGGAGATTTGGGTTGGAGAAATCTACATATTCTAGAATAGCCATACAGTAAGAAAGCTAATATATATATACTCTTTTAAGATGGATATGAATCAATATATACTGTGCCTGCCTATAAGAGCACAGATCTGCACTGATCTCCTAAGAAAATCCTTTCCAGTTCTAAATGGTATAAAATTAAAAAAATTTAAAAAATGCCATAACAAAGTGAAGAAACAAATAAATCTTTGAGGAATACATACAAAGATACATGAAAATTAATATTCAAATATCTCAAATGAATTAGGCATTACACATCTTTTCCTTGTTTTTGGAAGCCTCCATTTGAAATCGCATATTGATTCAGGATAACGTTTAAACACTTTCTATTTCAAGCACGTGCCTATGTGAGACAGCAGCTCAGTGCTGAAGGTTACATTGTGTGTTTCAGTTAAGATTACTGGCTTTCTTAGTTCTTCCATATATTTTTCTTATGAAATGCAAACCTGAGAACACAACATAATAAAATTCTCTGGTTAATTTCAGTGCACTAGAAAACTCATGAGTACAAGCTTGTACTTACTAAGTCTGTCTGTATTAATTTATAGCTAAATCTGCCTTGTCTTTTCAATGCTACTAGGATATCTTTTCAGCCATCACTTGAATGAGAGATCTGTTCTGAATATGCTTGAGGGATTCCTTGAGTTCTTGCAACATACGGTATGAGACAGACAGATGTTTAGTCTGCCATGTCATTTGTGCCAGAACTGAAATTGTGTCTGTTCTAAAGCCAGTAAAGTAAGACTCCCTTTATAACCATAGTCTAAGAAAGATAAGATATAGGTACCCATGGTAGGTACCTATAGTGAGGTAACACGAATATCCCTTTTAGTCCTCTCAAGCACTGGAATTGCTAGTCCTCTGGCATTTATCAAACAAGTTTTGGAGTAAATTTCTCTCATTATTTATGTATTCAAATGTTTGATTCAGGAGGAGAAGAAGGAGACGTATATTGTCAGGTACCATATACAATTCAGAGACTCAACTCATGCGGAATCACCAGTGATAATATTAAACCTTATCTACTTCATAGCATATCAGATACTTGTGGGGTCACAACATTCACCAGTGTGATGACAAATACCATGCTAGGAGGTATAGAGTACTGTTTAATCCAGCTTGGCTAGAAATAGAGAATGGTGAAGGATTGACCCAACTAGATCTCAGGACAGTGAGCAGGAAACTCTGAGGAAACTTTCATAGTTTCTGAACTGGAATTGCTTCTTTCTGGTTTCCACTGTATATACCATTTTCTTTCATAGTGAAAATCTAGTGACATAGATTGCTACAAAATGTTCTGATGACTAGAGAAAATGCTGTCCAGTGAGAGCTCAGTATGCATAACTTATCAAAAGAAGATTGAACAGTGACTTGATTAAAGCATATAAAAAACTTCGGGGATGAAAATAGCAGGTGCTAATGGGCTTTTCAATGTTTAAAAAAAAAAGTATTACAAAGATGAAACCACTGGAAGATAAAGATAGAACAATTCAAATGAGCAATATGATACAGATTTTTAACTATGGTATAATCAAGCATTGGCAAGGATGGAAAGGATGAAAAACTACCAGCAATGATAGATTTTTTTTCTTCAGATCAAAATGCTTACCTGTCTAGTGAGTATGCTTTAGATAAACACATGATTGGACTAAAGCCAATTTAGTGAAGTGCTACAGCCTGTGTGAATCTTTGGAGACTAAAACAGGTGATCTTAGGGCTCCTCCTAGTTTTAAACTATGACTAATCAATATCTACGCAAGGGCTAACCATGTTTTATATGCTTATATTTTCTTTCAGAAACTTGTAGCTGAGATTGATATGACTACATTTACACATCTGTAGCTGACTTAATAGATCCTTTTAGTCTGTCCTTTCCCTTAAGCCAATTTGACTGGCTTATTAATCAAACTGCATATCTAAGGAAAAGATAACACAGTCCTCTAGTCCAGATCAAACCCTTTCTAGGCCACCAATTGGCTATCCTTCCTCTAGATCACAGTGCACAGATTGCTTCTGTATGCTGTGTTCCTAGACCATTTTGACAAAGGGCAATGAGTTGTTCCTAATCTTCATCCCAGTTTAGGACTGAAAATGACATCAGACACCTACATTTCTGTAGCTGAAAGTGAAGTGAAGCCTGCTGATATAGCCTGTTGTGCACCTTCAGAAATAAATCCATCTGGCCATCATTCACAATTTTCTCTCATGGCTTGATTTTGTATGTTTATAATTGTCTCAGAGAATATTTCCTTGTCTTCACTTCAAAAGGGAGTTTCTTCTGTAAAACCCTAGATTTTCCGGCACATGACTGCGTTAGCAGTAAGATTTATACAAAAGAGCTGGGGCCTCACTATCTTAGGTATGCTTAGGATTCAAAGACATAATCAAAATGTTCGATACAGTGCAAAAGAAAAAGATATGAGGGGAAATGGGGACCCAGAGATCAGGAGACAGGAAAATTATTCCTTAATCTTGATGTTTTATCTGCCTGCCTGTTCTTTTATCTATTTATTCATCTATTTTAGACTTTCAGTGGCATTCCAGAAAATCTAAACATTATCAATAGGATCTTCCTCAGGTGGAGTTTTTATATAATGTATTTACCGAAGGTCAAATACTTCATTCTGGGAATTCATTCTTGTAGGTAGTTGCTTGGAAAATGATGGGATTTAGTGGACTTTCAGCATACGGCTCAGAAAGCACTAGGAATATTTTACATGAATAATTTACAGAATTGAACCTTTGGTGCATTTCTCTTTATTTGTCCCTAATCTTTTTCACCTTGAGATCAACAGGATTGTTGTCACTAACTACAGTGGGAATTGGGGAGACCAGATCTATTTCCATTTGTGTTTCTCAGATGTATTCCTGGTGATTGTTAACATGTAAGTCAGGGAAAATATTCCGTGAAACCTGAGAAGAGTTGCTTTTCAATTTGACTTCTCCCAGACATCCCTAAACATTACAAGTGGTAATGAGGTTGTGGTGATCTATCTCACAGACTCAGACAGACCTGGAACTGGTGAAGATCATCTTTTCTAACTCTGTGTCCCAGAGCAAGCTGAAGAATATCTGTATCATTCCTTGCAGATGTGCATCAGCCTTCAGTGATGTGGACTGTAGCCTATTTCTGTACTCCACTGTAACACACAAATTTTCTCTGTATGTCTATTCCAATCTTCCTCATTGCAGTTTAAGCTCATTATTTCTTGTTCTATCTTTCCTGGGCATGGAAGACAGATTCTACAGTAGCTTTTCTGGTTGGTAAAAGATGTACTGTGCCTGTCTTGGTGTGATCTGTGTCTGCCAGCCAAAAAAATCTAACTATTTAATCTTTTACTATTTTTAAAACAATCTGTATATTAGGTTATCTGTGTAGAGATTGTGGATGCCCCATCCCTGTAGATGTTTAAAGGCAGACTGGATGGGGCCCTGGGCAATCTGATCTAGTACTTGATCTAGCGGCTGGCAACCCTGCCTGAAGCAAGGGAGTTGTAACTTGGTGATCCTTGAGGTCCCTTCCAACCCAATCCATGCTATGATTCTATGTTTAAATCTTTCATTTCTGAGATTTCTCTTCTCACACGTTTGTAGAGGGTAAGACGAGGAACAGTTGAGGTCCTCTGGTGTGCTCAGCCCAGAGCAGAGCAGGCTGAGGGGAGGCCTCATGGCGGCTGCAGCTCCTCACAGGGAGCGGAGGGGCAGCGCTGAGCTCTGCTCTCTGTGACAGCAACAGGGCCCGAGGGAATGGCATGGAGCTGCATCAGGGGAGGAGCAGGTGAGGGTTAGGGAAAATGTCTGCCCCAGAGGGCGGTGGGCATGGAACAGGCTGCCCAGGGCAGTGGGCATGGTCGTGAGCTGCTGGAGCTCAGGGAGCACTGAACAGTGCTCTCAGACATTGGGTTTGATTTTGGGTGGTGCTGTGTGGAGCCAGGAGTTGGACTCATTGATGCTTGTGGGTCCTTTCCAACTCAGGATATCTTATGATTCTATACATGTATATGTATTTTCTTGTATTTACATTGTAATGTGGAGTCTTTGGGACCAAATGGAATAATAGGACTAGACAGTTATGGGACTGCACAGTTACAGGACCGTGAGGTCTAGGAGATCATCTACAAGCTGATGGAAGAAAGTTAATTGTGTGGAATATTGACTGTCTGGAGATGGTGTTTCTGAATAGAGCTGTGTGCCTAGAAGAAAGAAGCAACAGAAGAGAAATTAGGAGTAACAAAAAGAAAATCCAAAGCAACTAAATAAATGCTCTAATCATGAATTTAAGCTGAAGCTGAGAGAGGTCTTTTGGACAAAGTATCATGCAAAGAACACCCTCAAACTGTGAGCAAGACAGTGTGGCTTTGCTGAATGAATACAACTGCATTCAGAGGATCAAGACCGTTTATGCTTTCTTGCATACTTGCAAACATGCGGCCAATAAATAAATCTAAGTTCTTCATCACCATATTATTTTTTTTTAAGAAGGAAATGGTGCCAAAGATCTATATTTCTCATGGCTGCTTCAGCAGAAATAGTGCTTTCTATTGTTTGGATAGAGCACTGAACTAAAATATAAAGTTCTGTTAGATGAACTAATTTATTGATCTGCACTATTGTTAGCTAACTTTTTTTGTTTTGTAAAGATTATTATTGATTACTAAATGACTAATTTCAGTAAACAGTACAGAGAGTGAGTTAAATTGAGCTATCAATAATTAATTTCTAAATGTTAGCAGATACACTGATCTTCAGCAGAGGGGTTAAATTCAGAATTTTGAAATGCTTCTGGATGTAGTTTTTTCCAAGAATATCATTATTCTTGTTACTGTTACATTCTCTATTAATTTTAAAGATAATAGTTTAGCACATTATAACTGGCACCATCTTTTTTTTTTCTGTTCTGTCTCTGCTCCTTCCAGTAGTCTTTGGCAAGGGAAGGATGAAAGTCATTTGAGAGTTTTGCCAGTGCTCAGACATGAAAGACGCAAAGGGACATCTGTCAGCAGACAAACATGTGAAGATTTATGTTCTCTTAAAAGGGTATATATTATAACAACATGGCTTTATCACGTGCTTATATCATTCAACAAGTTGTAGAGTAATAAATATTTTTAATAAGTTATTAAATTCCACTGATCTCTTGTCTCTGCTTTAGTCAAAGACATCAACAGTGTCAGGACTTTTGTCTCTGCATCAATAATTTAATATTTTAATTTCTGCATTACAAAATGAAACTCTTCAGCTGCTTGCACAAATTGGATTCACTGGAAAAAAATTAGAGATGAAAAAATAATGATGAAGGCTCCTTAAATGCTGCTGTGAAATATGTTACTCCTAGGAAGGATGTTTAAATATCTTGTTCCTTTGATAGTCAGAAATCTTTGTCCACTTCCTAAGCTAAATATCTTCATTTCATCTTTTCCTCCTTTTGGTGATGTCCATTACCTCTTCTGTCTCTCTAGTGTTTATTTCCCAAGGTGTTTAAAGCAGTGTTACTCATGTCTAGACATCTTTTTGTCAGGCTATGCAAGGTAAGGTTTTTCAAGGATATGCTTGTTGCACCCAAGGAATTACGGAAACCTCTGGAAGCTGAGTAAGTGTGAAATACCATACTGGAAGTTTTGGACAGTGCAATGGCAAAGTACTTCAAGGTCATGTTGGGAGAGTGTTTGGGCAATGTAATCTAGTGGAAGATATCCCTGCTTATGGCTGGGAGCTGGAACTAGATAATCTTTAAGATCCCTTCAACCCAAGTCAATCTATGGTTCTTTGATACCATCTGTAGTATCCTACACTACTTTTAGGTCAAAGACAAGCAGATCAGAACTTTCTTTACAACTTTTTGTGTTGTACAATAGATATGCTATTTCTTGCTACAGCATAGCTTTTTGAATTCCCAAATCACCCTAGTAGCAGTTCTTTACAGCAAAGGTAGCAGGCAGTTGTAATGAATAGCTTTCTGTTTCTGTGAGTCTAGTGCAATTCTTTATATTGCTCAGATGAGTGTTTATTTATGATGTTTTTAGTAGAGATAAAGTAAAACAAACAGGAATAAAACATGACTGGAAGGAAAATTTGAATTTGAACTGGAATGAATTTGGTTCAGATATCATGAAGATAGGCATGGCACTAAAAACAAACACAGAGAAACAAAGAAATAAAAAAACAAGCAAGAACCACACCAAGAAGGGAAGAAAAAAAAAAAAGGAAAATTCCTTATAAAGAAGAAGAAAAACAAAGCTTAAAATTTCCAGCATATTTACAAGATTCTACATTGCGTAAGGCTTTGTTACACATACTTTGTGACAAATCCATTACATCCATTACATTCTCTTGAATGTTTTTTTTGACTGACAGGCCACAAGTGTGACAAGCTACAAAATCATTGATGTCTCTTTCCTCCAAATTATACAGAAATTTCTCAGCCAGCTATGATTCATTAAATTTTCTTGTTTGATTTCCTACTGTGATGATTAAAGTTGCTAGTTATGGAATCCCATATCTAATATTTCTTTTTTTTTTTTTTAAATCCTCTTCAGATCTAGCAAACATTTACATCTGGCAGCTGTTTCTCCTGTCACAACAGCATATATTTTTATCCTTGTCATCTTTAAAAATAAAGTTCACAGTTATTCCATTTAATTCTTTCAGATTGCATTCATCTTGTAATTCATCTTAAAAGTTTTTCCAGAAAGGACTATAGAGACATTGGCTTCTACAGACAATGGAATCAGTAAGCACTGATATCATTCGATATCCAAAATTCATGAAAACAATAATATAGTTCACTCCATACTTTCTAGTTCTTTATCATGCATACCACAGGACTACCAAAACAAAACAAAACAAAACAAAACAAAAAAAAAAGAGGAAAAAATAACAAAGATAAAACAGTTTTGTTTCTATAACAATATCATGCAGTATTCCTAATTGGTATTAGATCAATTCATTGGGAAAACTCATGAATGAATGAACCACGGGCTTAGTCTAGTGCAAAGGACAGAATGGGTGGGCAAAGTGCTGTGACTGGACTAGGTCTTAGTTCCCATTAGTTGCAAAAGACAATAATCTTCTCACACGTGTCTGTTTCTTTCTATCATTAACTCCTTCTATTTGTCAAAAACACTTTAACACTGGAGTGTTAAGTATGAATGTAGGAAGCAACTTACATTTCCCTGAGAATTTGATTTTTACTCTTCCTTACATTATACTCTACCTATATATCCTACTTCAAAACATACATTTCATATGAAATGAAATTTTTCCATCTACTTCAGTAGGTTTTGAATCCATAAATCCTAAAATTAATGTCTCCATGTGAAATCATTTTAAATTATATATCAAATCATAAGTAAGGATAAGACAAGACGTAATCACACTTTATAATGCTATAACTATTCTGTAATCGCAGTTATTGCAGTTGATATAACTATACTGTGTTTAATTACTAATGTTTCTTATAGTGATGAGGTTAATCCCATTGTTGAACTGCTTTTTAATATATTTTTCTATAATTTTCTTACAAATCCATTTTAAATGTAGTTATATGATGCAGTATGTACACTGTAATCACAGTCATTCATGCACAGAACTTTGCAGTTATTCTGAAGCATTATTAATTACCTGGACCTGAATATGTAGCTACAGCAATGCATTCATAGCACCAGTCTGAAAAGCCAGTAGCTGTGCATCAAGCAGAGCCAGCAGCAAGGAACTCTGATGCTTTCTATAGCTAATGCATTCTACCACATCTTAACTTCAGATCTAGAGAAATTCAATAGATTTCATTATAGAGAAAGGTTCTGTTAAGCAAGACAAAGGATGTCAGGTTTTGGCCACACATGGATAGAAGCTGAATGCATCCTTTGTTACACAAGTGCCACTTACAGAGAGTAGCGGAACCAATGATTTCAGCTTGTCTTCAGAACTAAGAAATTTTCTGTGACCTTAAAACAGACTAAAGATATGCCAAAATGCTTTTAGTTACTAGAGCCAGGAGGCCTCTGTTGGTTTCAATCATTTCTTTAGGAGCAAATTTATCAGTCCCAAGGAAAATTAGATCAGCTCCCAGTTCCTGCAAAGAGACTTGTACTTCCACTTATACTCTCCTGATATTTTAGTGATTCTTGTCAAAATTGCTTAATGCTGTTTTGCCACTTTGGAATATGATGGTCATCAAAAAAGTCTCAGCTTCTGTGGTTACACACACTGTTAAACCTAGAAACGTGTTCTGCAGCAGTGGGACCCAAAGGTCTGTATGAGTGCTCAGGGCACTAAGAGATGTATACGCAGAGCCAGGAGCTGCTGAGTAGGATTTGCAAAAAATAACTTGAAATGACTGAACTCATTTAGAAGATGTTTAGATTAGATGAAAACAATTGCTTATTTATAAAGACAAAAATCTAAGTTAAAATGTAAAAAGTTTCATTTCTAATTTTCAGGCCAGATGAGCTATTCCAAGAACATCAGAAACTAAAGTGAAGTTTAGAGCTCCTGAGACTTCAGGTAAGCTTACAAAGCTCATGTTAGGCTTTGACTAAACATCTAACATTTTCATTGTTTGTCAGAAATAAGCCAAATCTCCAAAGATTGCTGAGGACAGTTCTGCCAGCAGCTTGGTATTTTATAAAAAAATTTATATTTAAGCCACAAGTCAAATGAAAACATTAAGGTATATATAATTATAGCCTACAATATGCTCTTTAAATACGTATATCTTCTCACTTAAATGACAGTGAAAATTATTGGTGGAGTATCCATTTAAAATAAAGCAGCATAACGCTCTGTTAAGCTGGGTATGTTCACACAATGGAAGCCTAACTTTAATTAGGCATGATAGCTGTGGTTGTCATGAACCTGCCCTCTTTCTCAAGTAATGAATTTACATTTTCCGAGCATTCTACCGGTGTCAAAGTTAAATTTACAGACTTGACATTTTCTACTGCTTTTAAATATCCCTGTGACTAGCGCTTCAAACGTTTTCCTAGTTGCATTGTTCCCTCCGGTTTCTGAAGTTAGAAATTATCTTCAAGTTTGCAGTTCTGAAATAAAGCAAGTGATAATATGAGTGGAGGAATAAAGAAAATGAGTGGTTATGACACGAAGATAACTTTTCAGCTTTGGTGGGTTGATGAACTAAGATGAAGTCTAAAATAGAGCATCATCTGCAAAATGCAGAGCATACTGCATAAAATTCTGGCAAATTTATTTATTACCTATTGCTAACAGACTAGAGCAGTGAGAACTAAAAGCAAACTCCAGACACCTGTAGGGGGACAGCCTGCTCCTCCGTGGGCCTCTCCTGGGCCACAGGGAACTGCTGTTCTGCACCTGGAGCACCTCCTGCCCTCCTCCTGCACTGACCTTGGGAGCTGCAGGGCTGCTTCTCTCCCATCTCTCACCCCTCTCTCCCAGCTGCAGTTGCACAGCACTGTTTCCCTCCTTCCAATTTTCTCTCCCAGAGGCGCACCCAGTGTCACTCATGGCTCAGCTCTGCCCAGCGGTGTGTCCCTGTGGGAGCAGCTGGAGCTGCTCTGCTCTGACATGGGGCACTGCTGGGTGCTGCTCACAGAGCCACCCCTGCAGCCCCTGCTACCAAAATCTTTCCATGTACCCCCACCCAGTACAGTCACATAGTGGTGGACTAAGTCTCAGGGAAAAATGAAAAATTCAAGCCAGTAAATCTGGTAACCTCACAAGGAATTTCAAAGTCAAGGTGTTATTTAATAATCATAAGGCATAATTCTGCTGTCACTGGATATATGTTAAAATACATTGACATTAAAGAGGACACAAAATTTCTCAGGAAACATGATGATATACAGGTTTCAGTCCTCAGACATAACATGTAATTGAAGCTGCTAACAAAACAATAGTAGCTGCAGCCTTTTTAGTCCATGGCTACAAAAAGATCTGAAGACATAAGGCCCCATCATTGCTAGGATGCTGTGAGAGAGAAGGAACTGATGTTACTATTGAAAAAGTGGAAACCTATTTTATGTAGGAATCTTACTTTTCATAACACTACTGACTGATGAATTGGAACTTGATAATAAATATTGTCATGCTACAGCATTTTTTAATGTTAATCTTGTTGACATAAAAAAAAACTGAGTTGAAATTTTCTTTAATACTACATCAATTTATTTCATAAATAAAAATGGTCAAGTTATTGGGCTCAGATAAGCATACTGTGGTTGTATGAATGACAAAGAAGAGAGATCACTGCAGTAAATAAAGCAAGCAAGTTTAAACAAGCCGTCTCCATCTACAACTATAACCACCAAAAAAAAACCCCAAAATCTACCATATTGGTTATGGATAATAAAATTGTTTTCTCCCAGTTTTTGGCAATAGTTTTGGGTAATACAGTATTCTGACCTAAAAATGCTCAATTACATCATTAAAAAATACAAATTATAAATTGAAAGATTTCTATCAGGTCTAGCCAGGAAGATTTTGCTCAGCCAGTGAATTAGGGGAAGTTTATGCATATGTAGATACACATATAGAAATGTTACCTAGATCTTCCTTCTTCTCAGGCAAAGCTGCAGAAAAAAGTAAGGAATAACGATTCCCCTTAATGTACAAAGAACAGATCATTTCCATATGACAGCCTACAGACCTTGTAATATCTTGGTTTTCACAGCCAAGTAGATAAAGACTGGTGCAGATATGATACCTTTCTCTTTTTATTTCACCTTCCTGCTATCATCAATCTGCTGAGAAAAATCCTCTTCCTGTGACCTTGGGTCTCCTTTATGTGACTGCACCCCTCCATCTCATCTAGCACAGCAACAGAGGGAGCTATCTTCTGCTGTGTCTCCCTGTGATAAAAACAGCTGAAGTTACTGTGATGTGAGTCATGTCACGGGGGAAGTTGCATCTGAAAAACATATGACAATAGGATATATTCAGATGGCACAATCTGATGCAAAACCATTAAAACTTACAGATTAATACTATGCTTTGGATTTATAGAATGCGGTATGAAATGCCCATGACTTCTCTGATCTATATAAATCTGAATAATTTAATCTTTATAAAGTACCTAGTAAACCTTATTTATAACATTCAAACACTACTAAAATTGAGTTGTTCTAGCAGTATTTTCCTGATGCTATGTGCTTAAGAAACTTAAGAGGCAGTAGTCGTAACTTGTAATGCATAAGTTACCATGGTGATTGTTTTCTTAATGAACAGTGGATGAAATTGCTTCATAAAGAATATAAACTTCTAGGCTGTAGCCTGATGTTGCTGTGCAGCAACTGCATTGTTTGAATCAGTGTTTGTACTTAATGGCATACACATTTGGCATATTACATTAGACTGATGGTGTATACTCTGAAGTCCTTACTATGGAAGTAAGAAACTGGTCTATTGGGAATACCTTTTCATGGAGCAGATCCTTTCACATATAGCAATGGTAGGAACTGTTGTGTCCAGACATCTTGTGTTATATACAGTAAGGCTGCATGCAGACTCCTGGACTGAAAGCAATATTGCCATGTTTGCATGATAATACACCAAAGCTAATAAACTTCTTCTCTCAAAAGAGTCACAACAATCACAGAAATCTCAAAATCTTCTGCATTACAGAAAAAAAAGGAAAGAAATGCATGAGGCACCTAAGTGTTCATTCACTAAAGGGAACGTCACTTAAGGGAAGAGCCAGCCTGCATCATTTTTGTTTAAGGAGCCTGAAGACCTCACTGTCAACCTGGTAGCTTAATAGAAATCAGAACTCTCCCATCGAGGACCACTGTACGTGTACCGTGTACTTCTGGTTCTCACGTTCATTTCCTGGTCCATTTTATAATTACTGCTCTTGTATGCCCTAAAACCGGGCTCTGTGTTAGAAAGCCTGATGCTGCACTTAGTATGGGAAGGAAATATTATCCAGAAAGATTTTAAGGAAGGTTGTACAGTTCTGATGATAACGGATCATGTTGTCCTCATGATAAGAGTCTCCCTTGCCCAGGAGAGTCCTGATCTAGAGAACTGGGATGATCACTTTCTGATTTTACAGCCCTCTGTCTCTCAGCCTACTTTTTTTAATCTCTTGATTTTAATATGTCAGAAGAAGATAACTCAGGCCCCATGTAAAAACAAATGAAAATTACAGTTAAAAACTTCATTTATTTGCCGAAGACATCACAAAGGCATGGTTTGAACAGACATTATAACTCTGCTCAATTTTCTGGGTAAACATAGAGAAATAGTGATAGAATTGCATGTACAAATAGCGGCAGAGAAGTCAAATAATTTGAGATAAAACTGAAAAAAGTAGGTATCAAGAAATATTACGTGGGGAATATCTAGGCTTTTTTGGCTAATAGACCATATCTTGAAAGTTTGATTCATTTTCACCACCACTTGAAACAGGAGTACTGCAAAAGACAGAAAATTACTGAAATATAAAGAAGCAAGTACACTATTTTCACTTTAACATTAACATTACTTACATTCTAGATAAAATTAGTAACTAGCAAAACAACATTTATCTCTTGTAGACTTTCAAGTGCTTTTCTATGCACATGATTTGATAGATTTCTTGAAGATATCAGAGACTGGTGTTTTTCTGGATCCCTGACTACAGTTTCATGTCTTATGCTACTGATAGTGCAGTCAGTTAATCTAATGTATGCACATCGTGTAAAACACAAAAGAAAATGTTTACATCCCACTTTTCTTACTCAAACACATAATGCTTTTCCATTCTGCTCTCGCTTCTTTGCTTCAACTCTACCCAGTTTGCACAGAAATCCCACTGTTTTGGAAATATGGGCTTATTTTGAAAGGATTAGATACTCTAATATAAATAGTCTGTAAAGGCTAGAATGAAAGTAAATTAAAAAAAAAAATTGCCAGCATTTTCCCCCGTACAAAATAAATAACCATAACCGTATTTTTTCTCATACTAAATAAAAAAATATAATAAGTTCTACCAAAATAGATAGTATCATCAAGTATTTAAAGTATTCCACTTATCAGCTGTGAAAGATGTAACTCTCATATAGTAGAAATAGTGAGTTGTCTTCTTTTAGGAGGATGGGTTTCCTGTTGGACGCCAAATTGTTCAAGACCCAGCAACGAACCCTTGCAGTGAAGAAGGCCATAAATGACCCTGCTCTGAGAAGGGAATCAGACCTAATTATTTCCAGAAGTAGCTGAATGCTGTTCTCTGTTTGTGTGGATGGGAATACTTTCTTCTCCGAGAAAAGGACTTGCAGAGAATTTCTCGTATAAACAAAATACACAAGGTAGTTGAAAGTGGGTGGAAAAACTGAAATTTGAAACACTGTACTCTTACTTGAATCTGTAGTATTATATTCACGGTTCTGTCTACTGACATGAATACAGAGTATTTACAGTCTGGATCGTGTTCTCTGTCTTCCTCAGGGAAATACTGGCTTTCCATTCCACTTTCCCTTGCTTCTGCCACATGGCAAAGTTAGTGCACCTGATACTCTTACAGTCTGCACGGTAAAATCACTTAGACTTCTTTGATGGGAATTGTGTAGCCTTGTGTGCATTAGAAATATCTCAGATTTCCCAGTGTCATTTCAACATAATGGAGTTTAATATTTCTTCCCAAAATAGCTTATTTACTAAATTTCTTACTTCCTGCAAATGTGGTTTCCTTACTTCTTATAACCTTGTCCTGATGCACTGCTAAAAACAAACACTTCTTGAACTATTTTAAGCAGAAAACATATTGGACTCTAATGCTCTAATCAAGTTAAATAGAAGATCAAGTTAAGCAGTGATCGAATCTGCTGGTCCTCTGATTTTTGTAGCCAGATTGAATTTTGGATGTCTACTCTGGGAATTATCCTCCAGCCAAGGGCGGGGGGAAGAGGCTGGAGGGAGTACTCTGAAAAGTGCACACAGTGCTGTCTCCCTTCAAGATTTATTGTGAGCTGCCATTTCACAGAATCACAGACTGGTTTGAGTTGGAAGAGGCCTTGAAGATGACCTAGTTCCAAATCCCTTCCCATAGGGCAGAGATACTTCCCACTAGATCAGACTGCCCATGGTCTTGAACACCTCCAGGGATGGGGCATCCACAGTTTCCCTGAGAAAACCTCACCATCATTGCAATGAAGAATTTCTTCCTTATATCTAATCTAAATCTATCCTCTTTTACTTTGAAGCCATTACCTCTTGTCCTATCACTACACATGCTCTCCAGCTTTCCAGTAGACCTCCTTTAGCTATTAGAAAGTTGCTATATATATCCCAAATCCTTCGCTTCTCCAAGCTAAACAAGCTCTGATTCCTCAGACTTTCTTCATAGAAGAGGTGCTTGAGCTCACTGATCATCATTGTGGCCCTTGTCTGGACCCGCTCTAACAGTTCCTTGTCCTTGTTATGCTGGCAGTCTCAAAGACGAACACAGCGCTGCAGGTGGGGCCTCACAAGAGTGTAGTAGAGAGGGAGAATCACCTCCCCTGACTTGGTGACCCCACTTCTTTTGATGCAGCCCAGGATATGGTTGGCTTTCTGGGCTGCAAGTACACATTACTGGCTCATGTTGAGGTTCTCATCAACCAACACCTTGAAGTCCTTATCTGCTCTCAAGGTTTAAAAAAGAACTTGAATATAGAGGCTTGTGTGCTCCGTATTCAGCTGCTGTACCTGAGGCTCAGTCAGACAAGATGGACATAGTACAACATGGCCTTTACTTCCACAAGAAAATGACAGTGTACATTTTTCTTCCTATTGAAAAATGCACTGAGCGTGATTTTCCTCACGCTTTGAGCACCACATTATCTTATGTACACAGAATCTCTCAAATAGTCCTTTATTACCTTGCTGACAGAAAAATGTTTATTTCTCAAACACAGTCTGTGAATGAATAAGTATCCCAAGTTGTGTCTTGTATTCTTTTCATCCCTAAAATTAAATGTTCAGAATGTCCCAAGACAAGCTCCTACTAGTAAATGTTTCAGTTAGGTGCAAATTGTGGCCCATTAGAGGAAATATAAATTGTGTGTGTTGTTTTAAAAAATAAAAATTAAAAGGAGGTGGGAAGGCAGGGTAGCTTCTTTTAAGAAAATAAGTAAAGAGAAAGAGTGAGGGCAGTGAGATATTATATAGGACATAATAATAATTATTTCTATTGTTGTTGGAATCAGGTGATTACTTTCTTAAGGGAAATGAACAATTAGTCTGCTAAATGTTTTGGTTCCAAAAAGAATAAAAATGTGAACATTTGTGTAATATCTGGTCAATGAAGAGGAAAAAAGGAAGAAATAGAAGCCAACATTTAATATTCTTAAGCTTTAGGTTTTTATAAAAACTGCTTCATTATTTTGGAGGCATCTTTTTTTTACATAGCAAGCACTTGAGATTAACAAAGTTCAATTCCAAGAAATGAGTAAATGAAAAAAAATAATTTTGTAATGGGATATTGAGAAACCAATTAGGTCATATCTCTATGGATTTTTTCTTTCTACAAATTGAGATTGATTGAATTGAGATTGAATCACAGGGAGGCATACTGAACAATGCCGCAGAATAAAGTATGCAGTGTGCACTGTGCTTCCTGGTATGCTTACATTACCTGCATGGACAGTTAAATTAATCAGTGAATTTTCTCTACCAGATCTGATTTCTTACAGCATTCCAGCCTTCCATATAGACCGGTACGCACACAATTCATTAAAACTGTTCATCCTTAAGGTATGGACAAAATCAAACTCCAAGAGTTTATTTAATTTTCATATGTTTTCTTTTATTACAAATATTTAGATTTCATATAATAAAGAATCTCATTATCTGCAGACCTTTTTGATCTTTCACTCAATGCAGATATGTTTGGTCTATATAGTAGTGCAGTACTATGTCAATACTATAGAATATATCATACTATAATACTAGTATTGGAATAAAAACTACTGAAATATTATAAATTCCTGTAATTTTTCTATTTGCACATTTTTGATAGAAGAAATGTATAATTCCAATATAGTGTAAAAAATTTGCTTATATCATATGAGAATCTGCACATGCTCATTATAAGCCTATCAGGTAACAACACCCTGTAGTATTCATTTGCTCTTTTTTTCCAAATGACTAATTATCAATCCATGAGCATTATTGTTGATTTTTCTTATGCTTTCAGACAAATTCCCATAGATATTCAAAAACCTGCAGGAAATATCTGTCTTAAGAATTCAGAAATCTTTCTGTTAAAGAAAAAAGTATAATTTCTATTTTATATAGGCATCCCCTTATAGGCATCCCCTGTCTGAGCTTGTTCCTGAGAGTAACCTCTTATTTCATAAACATCTCTTGCCTTAAAAGTGGGAAAGTGGAATTTTCATATAAATCCAGGAGCTCTATTATCAAAGGAGTCTTAACCTTCACTTTGAAATTGTTCTACGAAAAAAGAATCTTTTCTACAAGTAGCTAAAGATTTTCTTCCTCTGAAAGAAAATTAGTTTTTCAATAGTAGCAAGGTGGTTAATTGGGAAGTTTACTGAAACTTCTCAGTCTACTTGTGAACTCTGTGATCTTTCACAATAAACATTCTTAGTCTAGGAACCAAACAAAGAAAATATGAAAATTGTCTATAAAGGACTTAGGGAAATTTGCATCCTGTGATCAAGAAATAAACCCAAAAAGGAGCTATAAGAAAGAAGACGACAGACTTTTTAGCAGGGCCTGTTGTGACAGGACAAGGGAAATGGTTTCAAAGAAAAAGAGTGGAGGTTTAGGTTGGGTATAAAGAAAATGTTTTTTTATGCTAATGGTAGTGAAGCACTGGAACAGGTTGCACAGAGAGGTGGTGGATGCTCCGTCCTTGAAGATGTTCAAAGCCAGGCTGGAAGGGGCTCTGAGCACCTGACTGAGCTGTAGGTGTCCCTGTTCATTGCAGGGAGGGTTGGACCAGATGACCTTTAAGGGTCCCTTCCAACTGAAATGATTCTATGATTCTATAAAAAGGGGGGTGCAGAAAGTGGTTTATGAGAGAATATTGTTTTTAATACAGCTGCACTGAGCTGATATAAGGAAGCAGATTGTGCATGGGATTGAACTGCTAACTGTGAACACCTACAATTTATGTTGTCATGTTACCTTGATGTTTTGTCCCCAGACAGTTCCCTCAATGTAGGCATCTAATTCTAGGGACATTCCAGGACAAGCAGGCCTTCTGGAAACATGACTCAGGACCTATGACTTGCTGGAATGGCAACACAGAACTGGGAGAGATACAGTAGGGTATTCCAAGTGGCACTACATGTCTATGCATACACAGCTGAATCAAACCCTTTTTACAGTATCACACTTAACATTTTGAGCAGATTTGTTCAGTTATGACGGGAAAGCAGATCTCCAGATCACCGGAACTCAGATGTACAAATTTAACTGTCCAACATTTAGACACTAAGAACTAAGAATTAGAGAGTATTGATTAGGTATCAGAGGTGATCCTTGCAAACTTCCTTTCCTGTGAGAACCTGTTCTTCAGTCTTCTCTCTGATTATGGGAAATTTTGAGCGAATCAGTAAGAATTTCTTGTTGTTACTATTACAAAAATGTTCTTTTTTTTTAATATATGTTTCAGATGCAAGTTTTTCTACAACATTTTATTGAAGAAAAAATATTTATGATTAGATTGATTTTTTTTAAACCACATTCCAAGCAACCAAAAAAGACTAATTAGTAAGCCTATGCATTTATTTTTCTTTTGGAACTGAGTTTTTTTAATGTGTGTATATTCCGTTCTATGTGTACATGAGAGTAAGCTTGGATTGGATACAATTTTACACTTTATTGAAAAATTTATTTTTTCATCGAAGACTATTACCAACAAAATATTTGTATCTATTTCAAATTAAAACTTGTAATGTTTCATTAAGTAATGCTTTCACCAGTACCTCTTTAAAGTATATCTTTCTGACACTGTGTTTACCAGTAGCAGCAAGTGTGAGGTTGTGTGGAAACAGTGATAGGGCTTAGTTATTTAAATAAACTACTGTGAAAGTTTGAGGATTATTCTGCCTTTGGCAATTATTGGGAATTCAGGAATAGTAGTACTATTTAGATTTAGCTAATTAATCTTCATGTCTTTCATTAATCCCAACTTATTTTACATCTAAACAAGCATTGAACTCTTCCTTAGATTCAAGAGACCTGAGTGTTGCCTTTTGGGCCTGAAGAGCAGATGCAGAACACCAGCTGTGCAGTGTGCAGTGGTTTAAACAGCTCCAGGTTTTGAATGTCAATGGTACTAGAGCTGTGCCGAAGAATATCAGGCAAAGTGGCCCGACTGTAATGGGAGTACTTTTGAAATGTACTTACTTTCGAAAATCACCCAAGAGGGGGGACTAAGAAAAGAGCAGCTTAATCCCATTGATAAAGTGTCATCAAATCCCATTCTCTCAAGGATTTAAAAAGATAATCCCAGGCAACTCTATCGAAGGATTTTTTAGCACCTAGTGATAATGCCACCAGAAATTCCTTCCAGTGCTGTGATGCTGCAATTATATTTCAGTTTAGCCTCTTACCTGCTTAAATTTATTAATTACTGTTTGTAAAAATCACACCATTCCCTCACCCTCTCAGTATATCACAGATTCAAATGTACACTTGAGGATATATGTTCTAGAGAGACTAAACTGTTAAACTTGACACATTTAGCTTCTTGGTAAAGTGCTTTGTTTAAATTAAAAATAGCACTTTGTTGAAGATGATGAAGCAGACTGCTACATTGAAATAAAGTATTAATCACAAGAATTACAGTGATTTTCTCTTTATTAGCATTGTTGCATTAATAGCCTCAGGTCCATGTCCAGATAGCTGCCCCTCTTTGAGTAGACCAACGCATATTAAAATACTAATGAATTAGAGTGCATAACATTTCCTATGCACCAACATGTAATAGAACACTTCTCCAAAGAATCTGCCTCTTCCTTTATTGTTTGGATTATAAGACTTCTGTTGGAGGACTGGTATTCATTTTGCTGGTATAGCAAGGGAAGACTCACTGGGCATTAGCAAGGACAGTTCCATTGGTGCAAAGGCACTCTGCCTTTGCACAAACATCTGTAGCACCACCATACATCATGCATGTGGGTGTGTTTGAGGGATCAGTGCTACTGTGGAAGATAAGAATATTTTGTATAGAGTGCAAGAAAAGATCCAGCCCACAGCTTTTTTTTCTGTCTGTATTTCACTGTAATGATTACTAAGCATTGTCTGCCACTGCCATGTTTTGTAGTAAATGCACAAACTGATCCTCAGAGCACTGTTTCTGTGTTTACTTTTGGTGGTTATATATTGTAAATCCTGCTGATTTACTTATTTCACTCTAATAGCCTCTCAAAGTCACACCTGAGGTTTGTAAAACAGATTTTCTACATTTCCTTTACTGTTTTTAAGTCATTTTTAATGGCTTTACAAAAAAAAAGTCCATCCTACCTCTGCTAACACAGCTCACCTCCACAGCTGTAGTGACAAAGTAGCCCTGGCTGGGGGGGATAAATTCTTGAGTGATGCTTCCTTATGGTGCTGGTTACAGGCAGAATTTGGAGTCGTACGGCTGCAGAAGTGTACAGTCTTCCATTTTAATAATAATAAGAATAATTGTGTTGTTAATTTTTCATTTGAAAAGTAGAAAATCTTTCAAGTATTTCGTATAAAGCTACATCCAAAGCCCCACGAGGTTAGCTAGTAGGTTCCAGGAGAGTTTCCTTGTGAGATTTCCGTGCTTTGAATCTGTTTGAGACATAAATCTTATCAGAAGTGTTCCTTCTCTCACAGGAGAATGGGATGTTTCCAGTTAAGTGTGAAACCAGAAACCTGCAGGTTAGACAAATGCTGCAATTCTGAGGGAAAAAAAAAATAGAAAAACCACACACAAAAAAAAACAACTCAACTTTTCTTACCCCTAAAACCTCTGGGAAAAAAGTAAAAGCAATAAAATGCTGCTTAAGTAGGAAGTGTGGGAATGTTTCTCTAATGCCTCAGCAAAAGCAATATTTATCTCCTTTAGATGAAAACACGAGTAGTATTCCTTGTTCCTTGAAAAACAAAGAAACTGAAAGCTCAGACAAAAGTGTGTAATCTCTGTCTCTTTTTTCTAGTTCATACTCTGGTTGTAGCTATTATAGTTAAGATGCATAAATGACTTCATATCTCTGTTTCTTGATTTTCCAGGTTATAAAAATCTTACAGATTAAGTCTTCTGTGAGAAACCACATTTTATTTTGAGATCCAGAGAGCAAAACCATAAATGTCTGAGTACTTCACTGTTGCAAAATCGTCTTCTTCCCAGAGTATATCTGTGTTTTAATCTGCAGAAGGAAGAGCTGGTGTATTTGAGCTGGAGATTTCTCAATAGTAATGTAAATGTAGATGTAGGCAGAGATGTAGATGTTGATGTAGATGATGTATATGTATGTGTATACATGTGTACATGTTTGTCTGTCTGTTTTCCTATGTTCCTATTTGCTAATGCTAGTACAATGATTTCAACAAAGTTGTCCCATATTGCCCAGTTTTGGAAATCTGCCTTACTCTGTAGTGGTCAAAGTCTATAATGGAAAGTTTATACTTAAATCCTTTCAGATTACTGCTTAAATAATCCCGCCCTAAGATGCGCTGGTGCACCTCAAGTACTGTGTGCAGTATTGGGCACCATAGTACAAAAAGAACATGAAACTATGAAAGAGTGTCCAAAGGAAGGCTACAAAAATGGTGAAGGTTCTGGAGGCAAAGAAGTATGAGGAGTGGCTGAGGTCCCCTGATTTGTTCAGCCCAGAGCAGAGGAAACTGAGGGGACCCCTCACGGTGACCTACAGCACATCATAGGGAAAGGAGGGGCAGCACTGATGACCTCTTTCTGGTGACCAACAAGAGAAACTGAGGGAAGAGCATGGAGCCATAACAAGGGAGGTTTAGGTTGGATATCAGGAAAAGGTTATTCACCAGAGGATGGTCAGGCACTGGAACAGGTTGCCCAGGGCAGTGGTCGTGGCAATGAACTTCGCAGAGTTCAAGGAGCATTTGGACAATGCTCTCAGTTATATGGTTTGATTTTTGGTTGGTCCTGTGTGGAGCCAGGAGTTGGATTTGATGGCATCCTTATGGGTCCCTTCCAACTTGGGATATTCTATGATTCCATAATTTTTCTCCTAAGTGAACATCCCCGTCACAGTGCTATTTCCATATGTAGAAGCACACTTCCTAGACGCAAGAGGAAAATGTAAATATAAAGCTGTATTCATCTCTTTAGAAGTTCTAGAATCAGTTAATCTAAATTTATTTTAGACTATTCATAGCATCATAGAATCATGGAATCATGGTTTGGGTTGGAAGGGAACTTTAAGATCATCTAGTTCCAACTCCCCTGCTACAGGCAGAGACATCTTCCATAGACCAGGTTGCTCAAAGCCCCCATCCAGCCTGGCCTTGAACACCTCGAGGGAGGGGGCATTCATAATCTTGCTGGGCAACCTTTTTGGTGTTTCACTATCCTCACAGTAAAAAATTTCTTCCTAATATTTAGTCTAAACCCTTGTCCAGTTTGAAGTCATTTCCCCTCATCCTGTCGCTACAAGCCCTAATAAAAAGTCCCCCCCCAGCTTTCCTGTTGACCCCTGTCAGATACTGGAGGGCCGCTATAACATCCTCCCCTGAAGCCTTCTCTTCTCCAGGCTGAAGACCCCCAGGTGATTGTCTCTCTCTATCCTGCTCTCATGAGGCCCCATCTGGAATACTGCATACAAGTCTAGGGCTCCCAGATCAGGAACAATGTGAAGCTGTTGGAGAGGGTCCAGAGGAGGGTGAAAAAAAACGATCAGAGGGCTGGAAAATCTCTCCTATGAGGAAAGGCTGAGGAAGCCAGCCTTGTTCAGCCTGGAGAAGAGAAGACTGTGGGGAGACATCATTGCAGCTTTTCAAGACTTAAAAGGGAGCTCACAAGCAGGAGGCAAAACAACTTTTTACATGGGAAAATAGTGATGGGACAAGGGGCAACGATTTTAAACTAAAAGAGGGAAGATTTAGATTAGATGTTAGGGGGAAATTTTTCACTGAGAGGGTGGTGAGGTGCTGGCAGGAGCTGCTTGGGGAAGTTGTGGATGCCTCATTGATAGAGATTTCCAAGGCCAGGCTGGAAAGGGCCCTGGGCAATCTGATCTAATGCCTCATTTAGTGGTCTACAATCCTGTTCGAGGCAGGGGGGTTGGAGCTAGATGATCTCTGAGGTCCCTTCTAACCCAAACCATGCTGTGATTATATAATTCTATGATTCTAAGATTCTATGATGTATAATTTAACTTTATCCAAATATCCAGAAAACTCTTGCTCAGAAAAGAGCAATGAAGTGTTGTGCTTTTAAGCTGGCTGAAAGTCAGAATTTCTTTTCTACAATAAGACTCCACAAATTTAGAACAGTAATAACAAAGAACAAGCCTCCTGGAGGTATTGAGTGGGTGGGAGTTGGAGAGACAAGGCTGAGTCAGTGTCAGAATGTCACTGTCAAAATGTCATTTCATAAATCAGTCTTGTCTGTGCCAGACTGGTGATAGTGCTGTTCATACTAGATAATGAAATATTTTGAAATAGAAAGGGATTTCAAAATGACAGCTGAAAAATCTAAACATTGTGTTCCAAAACTGTCCAAATGTTCTTAGTTCTTCAGCTATGTCTTCAGATCCAAATTTGTAAAAGTCGATAGACGGTTTCAAAAATGTTGATGGTGAAGAAATGGCATTTTGGATACTTGGAAAACATGACAATTTATGAATTGGGTTTACTGTGACAGCATTGGATGTAACTACTGATCTTTGATCCCTAAGGCCCTCAGTATCTAGAGAAAACTGGAGTCCCTCTTGGTATCTTGCACCAACTGCTTTTGATCCTAAGGACTTTCTACTGATGGATGCATCATTATTCCACATATAGACCTGCCCTGGCACTGTATTCTTTGCTCTCATTTTTATCTCCTATATCAATTTGACAATGGAGAAAGTGACTTTTTGCCACTACAGTGCATTTCTTACATCTAGAGATCTGTACTGGATTTAGTACATATACAGAATCCTATAGTTAGTTGAAACCTGATTAATCGAAGATTTCGGATGAAGCAAAACATAGGAGCATGGAATTACTCTTTGTTAACATTTTGTAAGGATAACTCTTCAGCAATTTTATTATTTCAGTTTCTATGAGTTTACATGAATTTTAAGGTGGTGTAATTTGATTCTAATGAAGGGATATGTGAAGTTTAGTTTTAAAGTCCTTAAGCATTGTACGACAGTTGATTTTCAGTATTCAGTAGCTCCATGTACTGGGTCTGTTGCTTGAGTCTCACTGAGCATCAGCCTACTTGTGAGAGGTGGTGAATGACTGTGTTTGCTTCATTTGTTTTGTGGTGGTGTTTTTTTTTTTCCCTCTTCATTTTTCTATCACTTATTAAACTGTCTTGACATGAGTTTTCTCATTTTTGCTTTTCTTATTCTCTCCTCTCTGTCCAGCTGTAGAGTGGAGTGAGCAGGTGATTGTATCATGCTTAGCTGCTACCTAAGTGGCTGAGTGCACTCACTACACCTAGATAGTGTATTTTATTTTTAAATGCCAGAAGTTCATCCTACACACGTCAGACTGCTATAAATTAAGAAATCAAAGAACACTCTTCTGAACTTCTGAATCTTGTTAACAACTTCTTGTTTGCTGGTTTGTTATTAGTCACAAGGACTCTTAGAGCACAATGGTTAGTATTGAAAGTTCCATAAAAATTGTGTTCTGCTGATCATATATATATCAGGGGATCTACACAAGACAATGAAATATGCTTGTTCTTAATAATAAATTAGATCTGTAATGGCAAACTATAAACACACAGCAGTAAAATTCTATACAAAGCTAATCTATGAAGATAAATCAATAAATAAATGCTATTACACGTTACATTGCATATTATACCATGTGTTATTTTGATTCTTTCTCCTGAGTGAAGATGTTCTCAGCTTTTCTAAAAAGTCCATGTTACAAAGTCCAGCAAGATATATATTTAACAGTTCTGGTGTTGCTAATGAAGATTAAGTTAATATAAACTAAATGAATCAAAAAGGAATAAGTTACACCTATGATTTTCTCTTCTGTTATTTATATTATTCTTCTAAATTCTAGAGTAAATATTAACGATCTATTTTTTCATTATGAACAATAGGGCTCCCGTTTTGTTTCTGATTTTTTACTCATCCCAAACAAACAATAAACTGTACGAGAGAAAATACTACAATATTTCCCCAATTTCATTTAGCTCTTTTAATGTGGGTTGAATGAAAGAAATGGAGACAGCCTTCATTATATGAACATAGGCCAGAAGAGTTAAAAGTTTGTACTATCTTTATGACATATATAGGAAGATGTGTCACAAATAGCAAGGGTCTTCAAAGGTGTGTGTTGCAGTGTTTCTTTTTCAGAGCTATCTTCTCATCACTACGCTTGACTTAAAAATAAGGAAAATCATTTCAAAGCTCTTTTTTTTTGTCCAATATTTGTTGTGACTGTAAAAACAAAATAAAATCAAAAATGAAAAATTGAACAAACAAAACAAAGCAAAACAACAGTGTTATAGATTTTTGAGACTGCAGTGCAGACTTTTGAATGTCATTAGATATTTAGGAGCAGATGGACATGCTTATCAGAATGTTTTTCATCATTAGTTTTTAAAAATGATAGATGCTTGGTATCAGGTGTCTTGGGCTTCTGTATACCTCCTGCTTGTATACTGTTTGGAGGAGATAGCTCTGCATGTTTGCCCTTTCTCTGGGCAATGCAACATTGTTTATATGTCCTTATTTAATTTTTTGCTTTATTTTCTTGAAAGAAATAGCCTTCACAATCAAACTTATGTAACTGCTCTCCTCATAAATTTTCAATATGGTGTAGCTGTTCAAGATAAACTTCACACTAGTTAAATGGGAAAGGTATTAAAAAACTGCTAAAAAAGTCATGAAGGTTTGTGGCCAAACAGAGAAGCAAAAGCTTAATATGACTCCCATCAATTTTAGTAAATTCATTGTTTTCCAGATATAAATTCATTTTCTTTTGTTTGTTGCTCATAGAACTACTTGTAATTAAACCAGTTCATCCTTCTGCTCTCTACTAAATAGCATCAAACTCTTCTCAGAGATCAAAAGCCAATGGATAGTATGCTTCTACTATAGAGAGCCATAATGAATTTTACATTTAACTCTTTAAGATTTATACAATCAATACAACACAGTTTTCATTGGAGTTTTCACAGTCCATGGTAACTCTCAGTATGCTAAAATCTAAAAACAACTTTAGCAAAGAATTCAGCTTTTGTAATTCAGCGCTGACACTTGCACGTACCTGAGAGGACCCTGTACTGCATGTTGGTATGCGAAGTGTAGAAACACTTAGAAAATTCACCCTGATGGACTCTGTCCAATGCCAGGAGAAGCACAGGTGCAGAACCAGGACAAGAACTATGTTCTAGAGAGGGGAAATGCATGGACACACATAGGGTTTAGCTGTGTCTTGAGTTTTTCTCAGATTCTACATTTCAACCTAAAATAAGTATCAGCCTGTCATTGTTGGTAAAAAAAATAATATGCTTTTTTTCTTCCTTTTACTACATTTTAAAGCAGCTACACTGCTGTGCAATTTAAATAATTAGTCTGATGCAAGTAGGGCTTTCATGCTTTCAACTTTGTAAGAAGATATATTTTCCTAATTACTGAAACCTTTAGACACTTATGAAAAAGGTGCAGTCAACCATTACTAGGTCTGCAGTTCATGATTTTCAGAAATACAGTATTGAATAGATTAGTGGTTACATTACATGTGCCAAGACATGTACTTGACAAATGAGTCTAGATGTAATGCCCATGTAGAACAAAGGAATGATGCCTATCAGTTATACAAAGAGAAATATATAAGATATAGATGATAAACCTATAAGCAATTATTTACCAACTGACCAACATGTGAATTTGACTTCAAGGGAGTAGGTAATTTAGATAAATATAACATTTATTGTTTTCTAGAAAATATTATTATATCCAGATTTACATGTTCCTTCATTTATTGCTCTTTTGTTTTCTTTTGCTTTTGACATAGACACATTTTAATAGATGATTTTAGGACTTTTAGAACTGTGGTTCAGTGATTACAGAGGAATGAAATGGAATAATGACAAACCACACCAAAACACATGCTGGCCCAAAAGCTCCCGGTGTATTTTAGGAAAGCAACCAGCCCTCCAGATCTCATCTCTACTTTGAAGGATCCTTGGTTACAGTGGCAGGAGAAACCCTAGGGAGCCCATTACACACAATTCCCTACCCACACTTGTAGGGGTACCCTCAGCCCACAAGCCAGGGCATGCCCGTCCACGTAAACCAAAGGGAGAGTGTTCCCTTCACCCCACAGTACGGAGGTTCACTGATAGAGATAGGGATAATTATGTGGGCAGGGAAGGGCATTTGGGGATTGTACGGGAATTATTATGGGATGTTCTAGGGAGGAACCAAAGATAGGGAAGAGGAGGTATCAAGGTGGTTGAAAGAGAAAAAAGGAGGAAGGAGATAAAGGGGCCAGATGCATACAAGCCAGGACAATTCAGCACACCTGCTTGACCGGGCATTGGTCTGCTTGTGGGAGGTTGTCAGTGACTGGCTTGTGACTGGCTTTATATGACTGCATTACTCTTTTTCTACTCTTTCTTTCACTTATTAAAATGGCTTTTTGCTCCACACTGTGAGAAGCAGTGAATGAGCAGCTGTGTGAGTGCTTAGCTCCTGGTTGAGGTTGACCCACAACCAACTTTCAAATCTAGTTGGAAATTCTCAATAATCTTCCACACAAAAACTATTATTTTCCTGAAAAGTCTAGATCTTCAAATAGAGCATTTCTCATTTTAACATTTGTGATGGAAAATGAAATACTTGGCCTAAGCAGGAATACATATTCCTATTAAATTACTTTTGTTTTATTATAATTTTAACAAACCACCAAACCTTGTTTTTTGTCATTCATGGGGATCAAGTCCACAACCACTGCCTCATGACAGATGTGTTATGGATAATATTCCCTGTCCACAGGAAGAATACATCTGCCATACTAATGCCATGCTCTCCTACAGGTGAGGCCCTATCTAGTGTATTGAGTCAAGGTTTGGGGCACCCAGCACAGGAAAGATGAGCTCTTCGAGAGTGTCCAGAGGAGGGCCATGAAGATGATTTGAGCCCCTCCCCTCTGAACACAGGCTGTAGAATCTGGGCTTGTTCAGTGTGGAGATGAGAAGGCTGCAGGGAGACCTCATTGTGGCCTTTCCAGTATTTAAAGGGAGATTACAAACAGGAAGGAAATCAACTTTTTACATAGGTAGATAATGATAGAACAAGGGGAAGTGATTTTAAGCTAAAGGAGGAAGATTTTGATTAGATGTCAGGGAGAAGTTTTTCACTGTGAGGATGGTGAGGTGCTGCAACATGTTGTCTAGAGAGGTTGAGGATACCACATCCCTGGAAGTGTTCAAGGCCAGGTGGGATGGGGCCCTGGGCAACCTGACCTAGTGCCTCATTTAATGGTTGGCAATCCTGTTTGTGGCAGGGGGGGTTGTTACTAAATTATCCTTGAGGTCCCTTCCAAACTAAGCCATTCCATGATCCTATGATTCTATGATTCCATTAATCTATACTTATGGAAAACAAACAAACAAACAAAAAAAAAAAAAACAGCTTGATAGGAATATCAAGTTCCATATCAGTCACTCTTAAAAATATGTGAATTTGGTGACAACAGTGAAATAATCTCTTTGGGTTCTCTTATAGTCAAATATAGAGAAAACAAAACAAACAAAAAAACCAAGGCAAAAACAGTAAATAAGAACAACATAAACAGCCAACAAAACATGAAAACTATTGTATGCCCCTATCCTGATGCAGAGTAGACCATAAACCAAGTGGATTGCATCGTAGATCTATTTCTATCAGCTACAAAAGAAACATAGAATGACTCAGATGAAGACTAAAATTAGACTTGATGAATCCTATCCTCATTTTTACAGGGAATTTGCATGTAGGGAATGCACACATTTTTCACTTCAAATTAAAGTACCAGAATTAGGTTGATTACAATTTCCACTCCACAAAATTATGTTGAATTTCCTTCCTCTTTCTTACTTAGAGACTAGTACAAATTTTTGAATTTTTTGTCTTCTAAAAGTTGAATTTCACATAGTACTGTTAATTATAACCTCATTCTTGTACAGCATCCTAATTTTTTGAGGCTACATGTGGACTGTATCATCTCCTGAGACTTCCCACTTTGACTGTGGCATACTCTGGACCAGCCACATTGCTGGCTCTCTGTAAGAGTTATCTATCACCTCAAACTAAAAGGGCAAAAATGAAAATTTAAAGAGTATTGTTTAAATGAACCAAACTGTAGAACTTTAGGATTTTTTTTTGGTCAGTATTATCTAACATTTCTCCCTTCATAAGAAATAAGCAATCCTAAACTACAGTGTAGTAGAATGTGTGTGGATTTCTGACATTTATTTGAGGAAAATTAGTTCAGGAGTTTCTGGTTTAATTAGAATGAGTAATAGGTTTTGCATTTTCTTTTGTGATAGACATTCCCTCAAATCTTCCTAGTCTATTCATAGGACAAATTCTTTTTAGCCAACATGTAAGATAATAATAAGCAGCATCTCAGCATGGTATGAGTGAGAAAGAATTATATTCTTAAATAAAAAAATAATTATAATTATGATAAAAAAATTAAAACTGCACTCCACAGGTGTGTTTTGTTTTGTTTTTTTTTTTTAATACAGGGAATTAATTGTATCTTTCCGAACTTCTGAACTAAAAGGTTATTTGACTATTTCAAATGAACAGTTTACTCAATATTTTCTCTGCACCATAGTGCATTAGTGCTCTCCAGAGTCCAGTCTCTGAGCATCACAATGGCCTTGTGAAATATTTTTTTTTATAAAAGTCTTTATGCTGTTAAATTTGAGCCTACTTATCATATTTAAAATGCACACCAAAACCTCAGTGCTCCAATAATTAGAAACATTTTCTTATTTCTCATCTTAACTTTCTTGATAGCTCATACTTACTAGCTCTTCCACTGATGAGAGTGTCAGAGCTTTTTCCCTGTGCCCACAGTCTGTGGACTGTTTCTGAAGAAGTTGCAAGAGGAGTTAGAGAAAACCCTGTTTATATTATGTGCATATAATAATACCTGTGTTACCATCAGAAGTTCCAAAATAAATGTTCAGATATCTACAAACTGGAAAAAAGTTGGAAAATGTTAGATCAGCTCAAAAATAATTCTAATTACTTATTCCACAAGCATTTTTTCAGACAACAGTTAAGTATCCTTTAGGAATTTACCTGGTTTGACAAAATCCTGAAACTTCTGTAAAACAGGAAGTCCAAAAACCTGATCCCTACATTTCTGTGGCAGGCTGGTTATGTCCACAGATGTACATTGGCCCTTCATATCTTAAGGCCCAACCACTGCACCTAAGATACAAAATTATTAGTATCTGTGGCAGAGATGGTGTTGGGGATCATTTCAAAGTGCCTGAAATAATGCAAAGATTGCATTGCCATTTACTAGGAAAATATTTATATGGCATGAAAATAAGTTTTCTATGCCCTGCTGAATGGCACATACAGGAGTAGTCAAAGATACAAAACTGAATTGGATAATATTGTAAGACTAGAGAAAACTGTATCAGAGAGAATTTATGCTGTTGTCTTTGTACTGTGTCATGGGAACAGACCTTAGAGGAAATTATTCCCAAAACCAGAATAGGTCTATCTTGTAGAAAGAGTGGTCCAGAACAGATCCAGACAGCAAGCTGACAGTTAAGTAGTGTGGAGAGCTGAGTTTGGCACTTAAACTCATTTTTGACTGTTACAGCTAGCAATGTAGATAGATCTGGAATGACTAGAATATGCAATAGTCTAAATGAGATCTTGACTGTGACTGCTAATTCATTTCTGGTGTAGTTTGGAAAAACATGGTGGTACTGGTAGAATCAAGGATTTGTCTTTATGAAGATTCTGTGGTGCTTTTGGCTCCCTGTCATCCTCCATATGACTTAAAATTTGAGATTCCTTTCTCTTTCTCCCTCATTTCATATCAATTAATATTGTATTATACAGGCATCTTAGTCACAGTTGTACTCTGAATCTATGGACTCTCACGTAGCTTCTAGTATTAGGGCCTGTATTGTGTTTTCTGCTCCTCAAATGGCCTGGAATGTAGGGAATTAAAAATAGTCTTTGAGTCCTTAATTGCTTCACTAAATGATATGTGTGGATGTTTCTTGAGATAAAGTAAAAGCTGGAAACCTTTCAATTTTTGTCTGATTCGCAAAGTACCAACTAAAATTCGCCAAGCAAATGCTGGCAAAGTTTTTGCTGGAAAAAAGCAAAGTTTTGTGCAATCACATCACCGAACAGGGCATATTTAATGGGAATAGTAGGATGCTAAGTCAAAAGTAAAAAAGAATTTACAATTTCAGCAGTCATTGAACTTGCTGTTGTTGTTTAAGAGTAAGCTGTCTGAAGTAGCTGATTCTATACCACTGAAGTTTTGCACAGGTAAGTTGAAAAGCTTCCAGTTCATGGAAGAAAAGTATTTCATTAATTCTATAAAAACAGACCTAGCCTTCATCAGATATCTTTTGAAATCCAGTCAAAGTCGAAGAACAGCTCCCCCAGGAAACAACTAATTCACTTGAGATTCTGTATCTCAGCCTGGAGTTGTGTATTCCTCTCCACTAATCATAGAATTAACCCACAGTATCTACCCTTCGGATCAGAATTAAATTGAAATAATCCAAGAAATAAGTGCATGGCCATACATTCTACATTATTATATTCTATAATTTTCCTACATCATCTTTGTTTTCCTCTGTAAAAATACATTCTGATCCTTCTCTGCTGTGTTCTCACTTTAGCAAATATTGGGATAGTTTATATTCCTCAGAAGGCTAGAACCTAGAAATATGTGGCTTCTTCCAGGTAGGGAAGAAGTAGAATGAGAGGGCCTCATCTACTCATATCACAGAATCATAGAATGGCCTGGGTTGAAAAGGACCTCAAAGGTCATCTAGTTACTCCTTCCTCGTAAAGCAGTCACCCACTGTAAGGTTACCCATGTTTATCTACTCCTAATACTGATTTATATATTTTCATCTGCCTCATCGTTCACATGTAGGCAGAACTCCAGACATTCCTTCTACTCTCTTGCATAAAGGACAACTCTACAACTTCCCAGTCTATCCTACCTAAAGAGCCTGTATCTATCCATTGCAACACTCCAGTCATGTGAGCCATCCTACCACATCATAGAATCATAGAATGGCCTGGGTTGAAAAGGACCTCAAAGATCATCTAGTTTCAATCCCCCTGCTGTGTGCAGGGTTGCCAGCCACTAGACTGGGCTGCCCAGAGCCACATCCAGCCTGGCCTTGAATGCCTCCAAGGACAGGGCATCCACAACCTCCCTGGGCAACCTGTTCCAGTGCATCACCACCCTCTGAGAGAAAAACTTCCTCCTATTAACTAACCTACATCTCTCTTGTCTCAGTTTAAAACCATTCCCCCTTGTCCTATTGCTATCCACCCTTGTGAACAATTGTTCTCCCTCCTGTTTATACACTCCCTTCAAGTATTGAAAGGCCACAGTGAGGTCTCCCCGATGCCTTCTCTTCTAGCTAAACAAGCCCAGTTCCCTCAACCTTTCCTCATAGGAGAGGTGCTCCAGCCCTCTGATCATCTTGGTCACCCTCCTCTGAATTCTTTCCAAGAGCTCTGCGTCTTTCTTTTGCTGGGGGGCCCCAGGCCTGTATGCAGTACTCCAGATGGGGTCTCACAAGAGCCAAGTAGAAGGGGACCACCACCTCCCTCTCCCTTCTGGCCACTCCTCTTTTAATGCAGCCCAGAACATAGTTGGCCTTCCGAGCTGCCAGCACACACTGCTGGCTCATATCCAGCTTCTCATCGACCAGGACCCCCAAGTCCTTCTCCTCGGGGCTGCTTTCAAGGAGTTCTTCCCCCAGTTTGTATAAGTACCTGGGATTGCCCCAGCCCAAGTGCAGCACCTTGCATTTAGCCTTGTTGAACCTCATTAGGTTCTCATGGGCCCACTTCTCCAGAGTGTCCAGGTCCCTCTGGATGGCTTCCCTTCCCTCCAATGTATCAGCTGCACCCCTCAGCTTGGTGTCATCTGCAAACTTGCTGAGGGTGCACTCAATGCCATCATCTAGGTCATTGATAAAGATGTTGAAGAGCACCGGTCCCAAGACTGAGCCTTAGGGGACACCACTTGTGATCGGCCTCCACCCTGACATAGAACCATTGATCACAACCCTTTGGCTGTGACCAGCCAACCTTTCCAATGAGATTGCAGCCCTGCAATCACACACCAAACTCTTCTCCCTCCTGTTTGTTCCTCATGCTGTATTTGGGTACAGGCAGTTTGGGTTCAAAGAGGTACCCTGTTGCCCAGAGAGCATGAGAGCTCTCCCACATCATGATGGCTCCACAATACTTCTTCTTTGTGTATGTATACTTGGGGTGGGTACCCTTCAGCTCTGTTTTCTTGATTGCAAGGTTTCTCTTGTTCACTTCTTGATTTTAACCTAATTCCAGCTTCCAAACACTATTAGATCCCCTACCACTTTTCTATCAAATTTTTTCTCCATGAAAGTACAATTGAATATCAGAAGCTTCTTTTTAAATAGCAGAATCTCATCCAAATTTGAACTGAATTCTATTAAGGTATTAACTAGGGCAGTCTGAAATTATTCTTTCAAAACTGGAGATAAATTCTATGCATTCCTCATTTGATAATTTTTTACCATGCTTGTTCTTCACTACAGCTGTTCATTAGCATATAATGGTGGTTCTTTTGCTGGGGTTTATTAAAAGCAGTAATAGCCATATGTGCTTACATTTAAAAAAAATAATACTGTGTCTGCTTTTGGTTTTGAATTCATTCCTAAGTGCATCATTAGCATTCAGAAGGAATTATAGCAAGATAATGACTGGAAAATGACCTTTCTAATGATTGCAGTTAAATTAAAAAAAAACCTGATGCATAGGCAATAAAGACTAAAAACCTCTTTCATACTATATCTTACTAAATGCATATATACATATAGGCCTCCTTAGAAAAGCTCTTCTTAGGAATATGTGCTTTACCTGGTGAAGAACAAAGCTCATTACCACTAAAGTAATCAATAAACTCTGCTAATGTGTTCAGCTGGCGACATAGATCAGATCAATAAAACCTGCCACATACTTTTGTTTTAGGAAATGAAACCTTTTAGTTCTTAATTAAAGGAGAGACCTCACATCCTTAATGATGTTTGCCATGACTGTTGCTACAGAGAACAAGAAGAGCCAAGTCTGAGGTTTGGTTTAAAAGATTTTGACAAAATAAAAATAGAGTTATGCCAAAAACTGATCTAAATTTGTTTAATGTATTTTAATGCAGAAAGATGTTTCTTCAAGAAGAAGAAATATTTTGATGAATTACTGTGGTTATCAGAGGAAATATCACTTCCATTAGTACAATGTATGTGTCTGCAATCTAACAATAAAGGATACAGAATCCAACAATACAGAACTGCTTTGTGTGGTTCTGATTGTGGGTCTTTAAGGTACTGCCACTGTAAAATGTAAGTATTTATTTTTACCCTCATCTGTTATTATTCTTCTGATTTCTGTGTAGTTCTTTTGATGTGCATTTTATACAAGGCAGTTAAGTCAGAGGAAAACACATGTTGAGTGAAGAGCAGGAACAAACTAACAATAATGACTGCACTGAAAATGCCTCCACCACGTACAGCTAATAAAAGTGTAAACATATGAGGGGGAATGAATTACTTTAAATGTTTAATAAAATATCTAATTTGCATAATACATGAAAGATGCAAATGAGCTTGTACACATGGATCTTGATGATGGTATTATTGTTTTTTCCGATGCTAGTATGCTGGAAAACAACTAAAATCAGAGATGTATATGACTGCTCTTAACCCTTTCAATCCCACAGCAGTTACTATGGTATACTTGCTACAACGAGGTCTTAATTGTTAAAACATGGTTCAAGAGTAGCGTGTCTGAAGTTTTAGATTTGTGAAGCATTAGACCTTCATAGAAAGCGACTGACAGTTCAACCATCTGAGAAGATGTGAGGAATCAAAAGGAGAATTGCTATGCATTTGTGTAGCAACCTAGGAATGCCAAGGCTTTCATTATCATTAATCCCACAAACACAAATATGCCTAATTTTACTTGCACAAATGATTGTTTGCAGGATGAAGCTCAAAGATCATTATCAACTGAGAAATAACTCTTTAAAAGCATAATGACTGACTCTCCTTTCATTTACACAATCCAAGCCACCTCTAAGTGTCCTGAAAGCACATAGAATTTTAAATCTAAAAAATTAAATTTAGGCCAGGTATATATATAGGGTATAGTGTGATGCAGGAGATCTGAGTAGGTAAAGAGATAAAGAAATTATATTCCATGCACCTCCAAAAAATGTATCAAGCACTTATATTCTGAAATGCAAAATTTGGCATGTGTAAGACCTTAACTGTGTATAGAAGATGCTTGTTATTTTGTTGAGTTACTTTTCTTGTTAAGAGACAGGGCTTTTCTGAGGATGAGTGGGTAGGCTGTGATAATGGTATTGGAGCGATTCTGGCTGAGTAATAACAATTAAGCAACAAAGCCAGTATTTTAGCTTTTCAATCAATTTTTTTTTTTTCTAATTTCACATGCTTTTTTAAGCTTAAACAAATTATGAAATCAAACACTGCAATGAAACATGAAAATTTGGATTCCACATGTTGTAAATGCTTGTTCTGATGAATAAACCATTCACTTGGAAAAGGCTCTACATGTACTTATCACTAACAGAAATACAGTGTATACTCTTTTAGCATTTCTTACCTAGATTTAGCCAGCTTCAAATGCAAATTAATTATGTAGCTCAAAG
The DNA here is from genome assembly GCF_002078875.1 of Numida meleagris. Classification (NCBI taxonomy): domain Eukaryota; kingdom Metazoa; phylum Chordata; class Aves; order Galliformes; family Numididae; genus Numida; species Numida meleagris. The sequence goes on along the minus strand of NC_034409.1, from coordinate 182,491,156 downwards.
GTAGATATCTGCTGCATTTCTGCTTCCTTGCAATATAGAATCATAGGATCACAGAACTGTAGAAACCATTAAGGTTAGAAAAGATGAATAAAGTCATCTAGTGCCACTGTCAACTCGTCGCCACTATGCCCTCTAGACCATTTCCCTCAGTACAACATCTCCACAGTTCTTGAACACCTCTCAGGATGGTGACTCCACCACCTTCCTGGGCAGCCTGTGCCAATAACTCACCACTCTTTCTAAGAAATTTTTCCTAATAACCAACCTGAACCTCCCTTGTGCAATGTAAAGCCATTACCTCTTGTTCTGTTGCTGTTACCTGGGAGAAGAGGTCAACCTCTACCTAGCTACAACCTGCTTTTGTAGAGTGTGATAAGGTCTCCCCTGAGCTTCCTCTTCTCCAGACTGAACAATCCCAGCTCCCTCAGCTGCTCTTCATAAGGCCTCTGCTCCAGACCCCTCACCAGCTTCGTTGTCCTTCTCTGAACATGCTCCAGGGCCTCAATGTCTTTCTTGTAGTGAGGGGCCCAAAACTGAACGCAGTACTCGAGGTGCAGCCTCACCACTGCTGAGTACAAAGGGATGATCACCTCCCTGGTCTTGCTGACTATACTATTTCTGATACAAGCCAGGATTCCACTGTCCTTCTTGGCCTCCTGAGTACACTGCTGGCTCATTACTGTCAAATTGCAACCCCAGATCCTTTTCCTCTATGCAGCTTTCCAGCCACTCTGCCCAAAGCCTATAGTGATGCATGGAGCTGTTTTGACCAAAGTGCAGAACACAGCACTTGGTCTTGCTGAAACTCATACAATTGGCCTCAGCCCATTGATCCAATCTGTCCAAGTCTCTCTGTGGGACCTTCCTACCCTCAAGGCAGATCAACTCTTTCTCCCAACTCAGTGTTATCTGCAGACTCACTGAGCTTACATACAATCCTCTCATCCAGATCATTAATAAAGATACTAAACAAGACACGTCGCAATGCTGACCCCTGAGGAACACCACTCATGACTGGTCACCAGATGGATTTAACTCCATTCTCCATCACTCCCTGGGCCTGGACTTCCAGTCAGTTTTTTACTCAGTGAAGAGTACATGTGTCCAAGCCATGGAGTGACAGCTTCTCCAGGAGAATGCTGTGGGAGACAGAGACTTTGCTTTACGAAAGTCTAGGTAGACTGCATACACAACTCAGTGTTTCCCTGATCCACTTGACTTGTCACATGGTCATAGAAGATCAGGTTCATCAGACAGGACTTACCTTTCCTGAACCCACACTGGTTGCACTTGTTGCCCTTGTTGTCCCATATATACTGTGTGACTGCACTCTCAAACATCAAAATACAGCTGACATCTGACAGAAGGCCAAAGGCAAAGTTCTTGCCTTTCTGGTGAGATACCACATGGCATGTCTACTCTAAATCTCTAGGTGTATGCAAATGAGTTGCCTCTCAATTAAAAGACTATTTTCTTTATAGCCAGTGGAGGAAGAGAAATGAACTGACCTCTCAAAATGCATGTTGAAGATGACTATAATAGAATGAAATGAAATACCATTGGAAACTGTTGCTATAAGATGGTAAAATTAGATACTTCAAGAGTGGCCTAAGTCATACATCTATAATTCTTAAAAGAATGAATTCTGCAATGAAAGTAACACCTCTGCACACTTTAATAATGTATTCTATCTGAAGCCACTGAGTGGACATTTTATTTGTATGAATTAATGTATAACAATACAATAATTATTCTTTGCATTCTACACTTTGAACAAGATATTTCAAACGTCAGATTTTTCATTCTTCTCAATATCTTTAGATGCTCACATACTACACCAGTGACCTGTAGAAAACCAGCCTATTTTAGAAGGTTGTAATATATAAAACACAAGCTACATTTCTGAGAAAATGAAGAGGGCAAAATAGCTGTAAGAGGCAATATTTCAAACAGATGAGAAAGCTACTAAAAAAATATGATCAAAACAAAGTAATATAGGCCTACTAGAAATAATAGGCACATTTCTACTTCTAACTTCGGGTGTAGTTGTTTGAAGATTTGCATATACCCATAGATGTTGAACATCTTTTTTTCTACAACTTCCAGGAAACAACGTGTGACGGAATGGAGTATGAAAAAGCATTCTGGAGAGGAAATGAGAGGGTGCCAGGGAGGCTTTCAGGATTAACACATCTGTGCTGAATATATAATTAGCCATGGATAACAACAGATAATTATGAAATCAAGCGCAGTTTTATTGTACATCATTTTATAATTCATGCGGGTGTGTCATAAAATTGTGAGCATTTATACTTTTTAAAATGAACCATGTGTTTAATGCAAATGTAATCATGCTAATGCAATTCATATTCTTTAAAGTGCACATTGGGAGAGTGGGTAATAATGGGAGTCTTTGTAAACAAAATCACTGAGAGATACTTGATGTAGCACTATTAAAGCACAGTATTTATTGCAAAATTTGGAGAAGATAAAAAAGTGACCTATAATCAGGTCTTTGCTTGTGTTTCTTTATTCTTGGATATTTTTACTGTTCTCTGTTGTTATTTTCTCTTATTTTTCCTTTATTTGTTACTACTTTTCATAGAAGCATTATCCTACTCAGAGCCCTTGTCTGTCTTGCAGAGGCCTCGGATAGCATAGAATAATAGAATCAGTTGAGTTGAAAGGGACTATTAGAGGTCATCTAGTCCAACTCCCCTGCAGTGAACAGAGACACCCATGGCTAGATTAAGGTGCTCAGCCTGACCTTGAATGCCTTCAGGGAAGGGACATCTACAGCCTCTCTGGGCAACCTGTTCCAGTGCCTCACTACCCTTATTGTAAAAAACTTCTTCCTTATATCCAATCTATATCTCCCCTCTTAGTTTGAAATAGTTTCCCCTTGTTCTTTCACAACAGATCCTGCTAAAGAGTCTGCCCCTTTCTTTCTTATAGCCCTTCTTTAGACACTGAAGTGCCTCTCTGAGGTCTCCCCAGAGCCTTCTCTTCTCCGGACTGAACAGCCTCCACTCTCTCAGCCTGTCCTCGTAGGGGAGATGTTCCATCCCTTGGATAATTTTGTGGCCCTCCTCTGGACACACTCCAACAGCTCCATGTCTCTTCTTTATGGAGGACTCCACATTTGGACACAGTACTCCAGGTGAGATCTTACCAGCGCAAGGGGAAGGATCACCTCCCTCACCCTGCTGGCCACACTTCTTTTGATGCAGCCCAGGATACAGTTGGCTTTCTAGGATAGGAGGGAGCACTGCTGTCTCATGTCCAGCTTGCCATCCACCAGTACCCCCGGTCCTTTTCAGCAGGGCTGTGCTCAATGCTCATAACCCCAGCTTGTATTGATGGTGGGAGTTGCCACAACCCAGGTGTAAGACCCATAAGAACAACATCCCCATGACATTCTCACCTTGGCCCACTGCTTGAGCCTGTCTAAGTCTCTCTGGATGGTTTCCTATCCCTCAAGTAGGTTGACCACACCACACAACTTGCTGAGAGTGCACTCAATCCCACTGTCAATGTCATTGATTAAGATTTCAAAGAGCATGAGCAATACGGTGAAAACATGTTCATACAATTTCACTTTGAAAATGTAAGTGGAAGGAGATGATCTCCTCCTCTGTACTGCCTCTGACAGAATTTCAGGGAACTGCAGGGGAGGTTTATATGGATACATTTATGTACTTCTGTTGAGAAGCAGTGTGATTCTAAGACAACTAAGCAGAAGCATTTTCATGTGGATGTCCATCTTCTCACTTATGACTTCTGAGAGCTAGTAATTCAATCAAACGGAAACTGGGAAGTGATTAGCTATCTATAGTTAGTCTTCATGTTAATGTCTAAGCCCAGTTGGCCAGTGGTTTATTGTATACCATAAGTTTCCAAGAAATTCACATAGCGTGGCAAATATGATCTGGAGACTGGTAGTGGGAGGGCATGGGGAGTACCCTAATCTTTCTGAAACGACTCTAGACATCTATATTTATAGAACTGAATCACAACATAGGTATTTATGTTCAGGTGAATTGAATAGCTTTCCATTTCCCATTAATGATATTGAGTAGAACTTCAAGAATTGTGATACATGGTGCACTCCTATATATTTAAATGCCCGTGATTTAATTTTAAATTGGATTCTAATACCTAATGTCTAAAGTTGAGTGATATGGATGTGATAAGAAGATCAACAGCTTACTGGATTGCATCAGGCAGAACACTGCAATCAAGCTGAGGGAGCTGATCCTGTCCCTCTGCTCAGCTCTAGTGAGACACATCTGGAAATGTAACTTGACAGAAGATGACCTGAGGGTCCTCACGGATGTCAAGTTAAACGTGAGCCAGAAATGTGCCTTTATAGAAATGAAAGCCAAAAGTTTATTGGGATGCATTAGACAGAACATCGCCAGCAAGCTGAGGGAGTTGATCCTGCCCCTCTACTCAGTACTGGTGAGACACGTCCAGAGGGCTGTGCCCAGTGTTGGGCTTTCCAGTACAAGAGAGACATGGAATACTGGATTGAGTCATCAAAGACCACAAGGAGATTGGAGTATCTGTTATACAAGGAGATGCTGAGAGAGCTGGGATTGTTAAGGCTAGTGAAGAGAAGACCCAGGGGAGCATTATCAGTGTATATATAGAGATACTAGCTATTTACCTGATGGGTGAAATAAAGAAGATAGAACCATGACTTTCTCAGAGGCGCTGAGTATCAGCACAAGAGGCAATGGGCACAACCTGAAATCCAAGGAATTCTTTTTATGCATAAGAAAATATATGCATATATATTTTTTAATGGTTAGGTTGGTCCCAGAGAGGAGTGAATAATCCCCATTCTTGATGCTATTAAATACTCTATTGACACAGGCCCTAAGCAGTTTGCTGTAGGTGGCTATTCTTCAAACAAGAGGACTGGACTTTGTCTCTGGAGTTGCCTTCCCACCTCAGTTGTTTTGTGATTCTGTTCTGCTGATGTATGAAAAGAAGTCTGCAGGAAGAGCTGCTGAGGAATGCCTCTGTCAGAAAAGTGGATTTTCTAGTCACTGTAAATTTAGTCACGTGGGGAGCTAAACTGAAGTGGTTCAGCTACATATTTTCAGCTTCTAGTGAGGTGGAGCTTGTTTCTAACAAGGTTTTCATCACAGAGGAATATATGGGACAGGTTGTGAAATTAAAGATGGCAGCATGGCTTCTCCCAGTGCAAGATTCTCCACAGTCTCTCCATGGAAATCCCTTAAATTCATTCCGAATATCTTAAAATTGTATTGGAAAGGGATGGATAATGGAAAAAAAAAAAAAAGAGAGAATGCTGTGGCTGCATCCCCTATCCTAATTTCAGTTCAAAAAGTCTATATTTGTGAACTGATATCTTGTTTCTCAACTTAAAAAAAAAAAAAGAAAAAAATCTTAGAATTCCTCACATTGGAAAAGACCTTCAAGATCATCAAGTCCAACCACAACCTAACCATACTACTCTAACTCTAACAACCCACCGCTAAATCATGGCCCTGAGCATCACATCCAAATGGTTTTTAAACACATTCAGGGATGGTGACTCAACCACCTCCCTGGGGAGCCTGTTCCAGTGCTTAACAACCCTTTCTGGAAAGAAGTTTTTCCTGATATCCAACCTAAACCTCCCCTGGCGCAGCTTGAGGCCATTTCTCCTTGTCCTGTCACCTGTCACCAGTGAGAAGAGACCAACCCCACTCTTGCTGCAATCACCTTTCAGATATTTGAAGAGAGCAATGAGGTCTCCCCTCAGCCTCCTCTTCCCCAGACTAAACAGCCCCAGTTCCTTTAGTCGCTCTTCGTAGGGCATATACTCCAAGCCCTTCACAAACCTTGTTGCCCTTCTTTGGACCTGCTCCAGCACCTCAATGTCCTTTCTGTACTGAGATGCCCAAAACTGAACCCAGTACTTGAGGTGGGGCCTCACCAGTGCCAAGTACAGGAGCAGGATTACTTCCCTAGTCCTTCTCACCACACTATTCCTGATACAAGCCAGGATGCCATTGGCCTTCTTGACCACGTGTGCACACCGTTGGCTCATATTCAGCCGACTGTCCATCAGCACACCAAGGTCCCTTTCTGTCAGGCAGCTTTCCAGCCACTCCTTCCCAAGCCTGTCATGTTGCCTGGGGTTGTTGTGACCAAAGTGCAGGACCCGACACTTTGCCCTGTTGAAACTCACATGGTGTACCTTGGCCCATCATTCCAGTCTATCCAGGTCCCTCTGTAGTGCCTTTCTACCCTCTGGCAGATCAACACTCCCTCCCAACTTGTTGTCGTCTGCAAACTTACTGAGGGTGCACTCAATCCCCTCATCAAGATCATTAATAAATGTGTTGACTGGGAGCAGCCCCAGCACTGAGCCCTGGGGGACACTGCTCATGACTGGCCGCCAGCTGGATTTAACTCCCTTGACCACAACTCTCTGGGCCCGGCCATCCAGCCAGTGTTTCACCCAGCAGAGTGTGTGTTCATCCAAACCATGAACAGCCAGCTTCTCCGTGAGGATGTTGTGGGGGACAGTGTCAAAGGCTTTGGTGAAGTCCAGGTAAACCACATCGACAGCCTTACCTTCATCCACTAAGCAGTTCACCATGTCATAGAATGAAATCAGGTTTGTCAAACAGGAACTACCATTCATGAACCCATGGCGACTGGGCCTGATCCCCTGTCTGAGCTTTAACTGATCCATGATGGCTCCTGAGATTATCCGTTCCTGGCACTGAGGTGAGACTGGTAGGTCTGTAGCTACCATTGATAGGTCTGTAGCTATCAAGACAAGGACAGTCATTTGGGGAAGTGTAGCGGGTATTTTTCCTTTGTGATATTGTACTAAGGCTCTTCCTGGGGCAAGACCTTTCAGCATTAGCCTTAGAAAGACATTTTTTCTTTAATTTTTATAGCTGACTCATAAACCCTGAAAAATGGATCTTATAATGGAAATGCTGACGTAACATTAACCATAGCAGTTAGAATAGCAGCACAGTAATTTATTTACATGTTGCTTTTCAATTACTTTGCTTGCTATTGTTATCATTTTTGTGGGAAGTATTATTTTTCAACAAGTTTCTGATTTGCAGTTTTATACTGCAATCTTTACAGTTGGCTGGGGTCTTCTTAGCAATTAATTACACTGTTCAAAAAAATTGCTTAGGCCTAGAAAACTGACAGAATTTATTATTGTTTCCAAAGGGAAAACTTAATGTCTTTACTACAGAATTGGCCCAACCCCATCGTAGTTGTTTCAATATTGGCAAGCAAAATAATACAAATAATAATAATGTAATAATAATTCTTATAAAAGAGTGATAGACATCTGTTCAAGTCAGAAAAGATTTCTGGCCTAATTCTCTTCTAAATTCCAAATATTTAACATTGGTACAACTCCAATTTCTGTAAATGTATTAGAGATTGTGCCACTTATGAATTAAAACTGTATATTTTCTAATGGAATGAACTAAAATCTGAAGGAATGTAAATAAATTCCAGAATTAAAGCCCAGGATTTATAAAAGTGGGAAGCAAGGGCTTCATTTATAACTGAATTGTAGGAAAAATAATTAGAATATCTTCTATGTCTCTAAACTATCAGTGCAGAAACACAAAGAGGTACTTCAAGTATTAATTCATGATCAGAACTTTCACTTAACTGTCATCACAGAGATTTTCTGTGATATGTTAAACATCTGACAGATACAGAAGAACAAAACTTGTTCAGGGAGACAAGCAAGGAGAAAAGGGAGGAAATGTGTTTTATATCAAAGGTTTAAATACAAGTTTAGACGCTACATGAGAATAGACTGTTTGAAAATCTGCGACTAATGTTGAAAAGGAAAAAAAAAGGGAACTACTATAGCTGGGGATTACTTAAAGCCACCAAATATGTAAAATGAGTAAAAATCAGGAGAGAAGTCTGTTTGTGACTGATAGAAGAATGAGCAAAATGTCATAGTAGATAATAAGGAGAATATTTATTTATCTAGAGGCCTTTTGGGGGCACTGAAAGAGGACACGTTGTGCAGGGAGATTATGAAATTAGATAAGAAGTTATTTAAGTGGAAGTGGAGACATCCATGAGAAAGGCAAGTTCTTCTGATTCTATTATCATAGAATCGCAGAATCACAGAATCACAGAATGTAATCATTGCTGAAATAAATGTGAGAATAACAACATTATGACATGATCCTTAAGGAAACACTGGATAGAGAACAGCAAAGAAAGAGCAAGGGACTCGAAGAAAGGAAACTCAGAATTGCTAAGGAAGTTTTAATGGGGGGAAGTAAAAAAACAAAACAAACAGGAGTGTGCAGGATTGCTGTTAGCTTTTAAAAAGAAGGAATTGCAAATTATTCAGTTTCAGATAATGCCTAGAGAAAGCAGCAATAGATGAACTTGTCTAAACAGTGTTTTCTCCATTGACCTCAAATTCAATGGGAAAGTTCACAAAATAGAAACATGACCAAATACTGATAAACAGGACTAAGGAAAGCATCCACATGGGACTTATAGCTTGATAAGAAAAGAGATTTCTGAAAAATAAACATAACTCTGTAAATACATTAATAATGAGGGGAAGGAAGGTGTTACTTTGTTAATGAATGGGCAGTAATTATTTGTGCTCACAAAACAGATGTGTTTGTACCCTTGTACCATTCTCACTAGCAAAAACGTAACCTGTATCTGAAACCTGTCCATGTACTCAGAGAAGTTTTTGTTCTCATTTGCTTTTTGTAGTCCATTTCAGTTCAGTCATAAGATGAAATCAAAGAAGGAGTCCTCCAGTCAAATGCAAGGATTAAAGGTGAAGTCTATGTTTTACACAGTGCTGCCCCATAAGTGTGCCAATGACAATACTCACTGAGATAATCATTTCAGACCTTATCCACTAAAATCTAATGCAGAAATCTAATAGTGAAAAAGGAAAAGTGGCACACTTTTCATATTCACATGTCAGCCATACCAAGATTAAAATATTCCAGTTTATAGCACTGGAGTAGTACAAGGGAAAACTTGTTTGTTTGTTTTTTAGCCAGTTTCTTACTTTCCTCCAGATTCATCTTATCTGATTTTTCATGATGCTATGAAAAACGTCAAAATATCCATCTTCAGTTTTGAGATCTTCTTACTTTAGCTATGTTATTTGTGTTATCTGTCCTATGGTATCGTTTGGAAGTTGAAGAAACTACAGTATTTTTAGACAAGACAGAAAAGTGCAAGAAGAGCCTGCAGCAGTCCTCTAAAGCACATATTTTTTACTCATACTACCTTTCCACACTGACTGTCTATTGCGGCTGTGCCAGGGGATGAATAAAGCAAGCACAGAAGAAATAGTTTTATTGGCACGCAAAGGGAAATTGCAGAGACTTAGTAGCACCAATCCATAATTACCTATGCAGAAGGGGTATTGTATATATTACCTATATAAACTAGTAATTGTATTTCATCAGACATTGCCAGGCACTGCCTGATAAGGGGAGTATCTGGACTTATCAATCTAGTGAGGTTAGAAGAAAATAATCTACTGTGTGTTGTGAGCAGTCAAGTTTCTCCTTTTTGATCACCTTGTTGATACAGTTTTCTATATGGTGACAATTCCCTGGATGCATGCTAACATCTTCCTGCTTTATTTACTTGAAATCTACTGCAACTTCTGCAGTGAGATCCTAACTTGCATACCTCCAGTTTTGCGGCTTGCACATTCCAAGAGGAAGATGTTCTGAGTAGCAAGATTATATCCCTTAGGCTGCCAGAAGTGTTGCCAGGAAAGTTTCAGATCCCGATCCAAAGCTCACAGTAACTCACACTTTCTTCCACTGACTTTGCATTGTTTTGGATTAGGCCCATACTTATTTAGGTTATGTGATAAAAAAGTGCATACCCACACAGAGAAGAGCCTCAGGGACCGGTGTCAGAAGGGGAACCCCAGTAACACTGACTCAGCTGCTGCTAAGGCATCATAGGAGTACAAACAGCCTCCCAAAGGCTCTTTTTCCACCATGAGAAATCCCAGGGCAAAGTGCAGGGGGGACCTCAATGACCCTGTCATAATCATGAGCCTCATCATCGTGTCCTTATAGGGATGACCGGGGTATACTCAGCCCAGGCAGGAGGACACCCATCACAATGATACCATAAGAAAGGATTCCCATCACCCCGCAGCCTGGGGTTCACTGAGAAGGGTGGACTGCAAGTCACAGAGGCCACTGTGTGTGTGTGTACCATGCATGATTGTCTATACTTGCAGCTGGGCTGTGGCCTTGTATACTCAAGCATCCACCTGCCAGCAACTAGAATACTGGTATCAAAGGACAACCACTGGGCAGACGGTGTGCCTGAGCCCAGCTGCACAGTATATGTATGCACTCCTTGAAAGATCATCCTGCTCAGCCAGAGAGGGAAGTAGGATGAGGCCTCTGGTGCTGCTGGTGTTTGTGTGAGTCCTCTGTGTATGTGTGCCTGTATGAGTATATATGTATCTAGGTGCTGTATACATGTGTGCTGTGTGCATGTATGTACCTACTGAGAGTACAAGCTCAGCTTGGTGCTGGTTGGACCTAGGGGAATGGAGCTGCAACAGCCTCAGCTCTGTCAGACTTCTGCATTCAGCACTCCCTCGTACATGTAACGCAAAGATTCCATTGATTTACCCAAACCAATGGCTACACGTCAATGTAATAGCCTTTCTTGGTTCTGTATTTCCTGAAACAGCCCTAGAGTATACAAATATTTAATGACATGCATAAAATATAGTCATATTAAAATGAAGATTAGGTTTATGTGTCCCTTCCCACTCTGTTTGTATGTATTTACACAGACTGTAGACATAAACTACAACCTATATTATTTAAATAAAGAACTATACTATAACTGAATTCTCCAGGGGTATTGTGGCTGAGATGTTTAGCATCTCAGTTCCTAAATCTATTATATTTTACAGCTAAAATCATACAGTCACAGTCCTTCAGCTATCAATGGCTATTTTGGCAGCACCAGGTCTTCTTTTATTTTTCTTCTCTCTTTTTATGACTTTCTTCTTGAGGAATGCCAAGTGAAAATAAATTGTAAGGTGGGACAAAAAAAGGAATCTACTCTGCTCAGTGTTTGAATGCCCTTTTGCAAGTTGCTATAGAAATGACCTTCCCATTGTTAATATGAAAAAACTGAATTCAGAAGAGTTCTACTTTACTTTGTGAAGTCAAATTCCATGTAAGTATTCAAATTCTAGGAAGGTCAGATAAGTTTTCAGATTGTGCTTTTCACCATTTTAAAAAAATCCACCGTCAAAATGCCCAAAAAGCTATTCATAGCCTGAGTGTCATGTCATGATAAGCAGTGTTTATTGCATATCAGTACCCCCCTTCAGAAACTCTTCAGTGTCTGAGAGGGATGAGAAAGGAGTCATTTTAAATTTGTAGCTGTAAAAACTTTGATGATGCCTTTGATGACATTTATTTCTAGCTAAATGAGAGCTTGGTTACTTTTGTGGCTATGAAGCTTTATGAAAGTTAGGATCCTTCATTTCTTTCATGGAGGTCCACTGATAAAACGTTACAGTTATTAAAGGATTTTGTCATGACCACTTACAATATATGTGTGGAAATATTTTGTATAAAATATAGGAAAAATAGCACAATATCTCCAAAAGAAGGAAGGAAGGAAGGAAGGAAGGAAGGAAGGAAGGAAGGAAGGAAGGA
>NC_034409.1:182401364-182479010 GCF_002078875.1 Numida meleagris | reverse complement strand
GAGAAAGAGAAAGAGAAAGAGAAAGAGAAAGAGAAAGAGAAAGAGAAAGAGAAAGAGAAAGAGAAAGAGAAAGAGAAAGAGAAAGAGAAAGAGAAAGAAGTCCTCCAGATGAGAAGGAGGAGGAACCATAACAGCAGAAACCATGTAATTGTAGTGGGCCCTGAGTCTGTTGTGTGCTTGTGAGTCTTCCTTCTTGAGTCACAGTTGGAAAAGCAACCAGAATGTGGCATTTAGCTTAGATCAGTGATGCCACTGGCTTGCATTTGTTGGCAGATACATTGTTTGATTGTAGCTTATCACAGAGGATCAATTTGGATAGATATTCAGAGAAGTTGCTGCAGCTTGAAGGGGTCAAATCACATGGCAGATAGCCTTCCCCGCATGGAAGGGGATGAAGAAAGGAGGAGAAGACCAGAAAAAGAAAAGAAAAAACCAAAACCAAAAAGAAAGAACTAATTTACTAACATGGTAAAGGAATGTGAGATTATGCAGAGTAATTAAGAATAATAAATCATATGAACCAAAACGAGAGGATGAAAAAAAGTCTCCAGAGTCTCCAGGACCTTTCATCGCTCATGGCTGGCTAGCCCAGAAGAGGTGTTCTTCCAGGTGAGAGCTGCTTTATATCTAGGAACCATGCAGGAAAACAACAAGGCTTCCTGGGAGTACCAGAAACACAGAGACTAGCTCTGCTGATCATATACTGGACTATAATTACTTTGCTTACAGCAAAGGGACTTGATAAGAACAGGTCCAACAGAGCATCTTAAAAAAATATTAAAACATCTCCAAGACTTTTTGTCTGTATTTTTCCAGATAGATTTAACATTCCAGTGAGAACAAATGAAACTACAAAATTTCATTTGGACTTATCTTCTTCCAACTTTTAGAGATAATTTGCTGATCATCATCCTGTGATCTAAGGCTAAATTCCAAACATTTCTTATTCTTTACTCTCTTTCACAGAAATCAAGGCACTGTTCAATAAGAATGAGGTTATCGGGAAGTAGCCCTGCTTGAGAAAACCTGAGGCAAAATGTATTCACACAAACCATTCATTAAATGACTGTGAATAATGAAGAAATGAATAGAAATTGTTGTCTAATCACAGAAAATGCAGTAATGGGCTGGATCTGACAAACTGTTTGGTACAAACAGTTCACGCCAGCAGTGCATATAGTTTTTCCAGCTGTACGCATATTTTGGACGAACAGAGATTTTTCAGACCCATTTTTCCCTTACATCATCCGTTTGTTTTGTTCTGTTTGTACAGTTTGCACAAAATTGCTCAGCTTGTGGTCTATAGCCGGCAATTAACACCACTTAACAGCTGTTAAAGAGGGTAATCGCCTGTTGTTATCCTCATGTAGCTGAATTCAGACGCTAATCGCTCTCAGTGTACTACTTATAAGCCCACCAAAACAACAAGTATGATCTGTGAGAAATGTTCTGAAGTGCAGCAGTTCGGATCACCTGGACCGGCTGCGAGCACTGATCCAGAGTGGAAGTGCACGGGGGGTCAGGGGCTTGGTGAGCCCACAACTGCTGAGATCTGGTGGATGAGAGGTAAATAATTCATAGATTGCAGTTTGTCCCCCTATGAACAGCACTGGCCCTATCACTGTGCTTGTTTGAAGCAATGGACCAATAAAGGGCAATTAATGGTCTGGGTGTACTACAAGCAACCTGATCAAGGCAAGCCTGTTGATGAGGTTTTCTTGCTTCAGCTGGAAGAAGTGTTGCACTCTTAGGCTCTCATCTGCTGGGAAAGCAACACGGTGAGTTGCAAGAGAACCAAGAGACTCCTGGAGTCCACTGACAACAATTTTCTGGTTCAAGTATTAGACAGACTGACCAGAGGTGAAACACTGCTGGATCTGGTGCTCACCAGTGTGGAGGAGATTATTAAAGACCTTAAGATCAGAGGCAGCCCGGAATGCAGCAGCTATGCCCTGGTTGAGTTCCTGATCATAGGGAATGTGGGCTTGGCAAAGGGGGGAGTCAGGACCCTGAACTTCGGGAGAGCAAACTTCAAGCTCTTTTATGAATTGTTGGACAAGATCTCCTGCGAAGCTGTCATAGAATAGAATTCTAGAATCCTAAGAGTTAGAAGGGACCTCTGAATGGCATCTAATCCAACTCATCTGCAGTGAACAGGGACACCACATCAAGATCAGGTTGCCCAGAGCCTTATCTAGCCTTGCCTTGAAAGTCTTCAGGGATGGGGAATCAGCCACATCACTGGGCAACCTGTTCCTGTGCCTTATCACCCTCACTGCAATAGATTTCTTCCTTATATCTAACCTAAATCTTCCCTCTTTGAGCTTGAAGCCATTTCCCCTTGTCCTATCACAACCTGCTAAAGAGTCTGTCCCCTTCTTTCCTGTAGCTCCTCTTTAGATACTGAAAGACTGCTCTCACGTCACCTTGCAGCCTTCTCTTCTCCAGGCTGAACAGCTCCAGCTCTCTCAGCCTGTCCTCACAGAAGAGGTGTTCCATTCTCTGTCCAGTGACTGGAAAAAGGGAAATATCACTCCCATTTATAAGAAGGGGAGGAAGGATGACCCAGTGAGCTACTGGCTGGTGAGCCTCACTTCTGTGCCTGGGAAGAACATGGAACAGATCCTCCTGGAAGACATATTAAGGCACAGAAGGGATGCGCAGATGATTCAAGACAGCCAGCATGGCTTCATCAAGGAAAGGTCATGCCTGACCAGTCTGATGGCCTCCTATGATGGAGTGATGACATCAGTGGACAAAGGGAAGGCAACTGATGCCATCTACCTGGACTTCTGCAAGGCCTTTGACATCGTCCCCCATCACAACCTTATCCTTAAATTAGTGAGATATGGATTTGAAGGACGGACTATTTTTTGGATAAGGAATTGACTAGAAAGATGCAGCCAGAGGGTTGTGGTCAATGTCTCTATGTCCAGGTGGAGGCTGGTGATGAGTAGAGTCCCCCAGGGGTCTGTCTTGGGACTGGTACTCTTTAACATATTTATTAATGAAACAGAAGATGGGCTCTAGTACACCCCTAGCAAGTTTGCTAATGACATCAAGCTGAGTGATGCAGTTGGTACAGCAGCAGGAAGGGATGCCATCCAGAGGGACTATGATAAATTCAAAAGGTGGGCCTATGCGAAACTAATGAGATTCAACAAAGCAAAGTGCAATATTTTACACTCGGATTTCAATAATCCCAGGAATGTATACAGACTGGGAGAAGAACTCCTTGAGAGTAGCTTTGATGAGAAGGACTTGGGGCTCCTGGCTGATGAAAAACTTAACATGATGCAGCAGTGTGTGCTTGCAGCCCAGAAGACCAATGGTATCCTGGGTTCCATCAGAAGAGGAGTGGCTAGTAAAGCAAGGGAGATGATTGTCCATCTCTTACTCTGCTCTCATAAGATCCCAGCTGTGATACTGAGTGCCAGTCTGGGACCCCAAACACTGGAAAGATGTTGAGCTTTTGCAGAGGACCCAGAGGAGGGCCACAAAGATGATCCAAGGGCTGGAGCACCTTTCCTATGAAGATAGGCTGAAGGAGCTGGGCTTGTTCAGTCCGGAGAAGAGAAGGCTGCACGGAGACCTCATTACAGCCTTCCAGTATTTAAAGGGAGATTACAAACAGAAGGAAATGCAACTTTTTACATGTGTAGGTAGCGATAGGACTAGGGGGAATGGTTTCAAACGAAAGGAGGGAAGGTTTAGATGAAATGTCAAGAGGGATTTTTTCACTGAGAAGCCGGTGAAGTGCTGGTATAGCTGCCCAGAGAGGTTGTGGATGCCCTGTCCCTGGAGATGTTCAAGGCCAGGTGAGATGGGGCCCTGGCAACCACCAGTTGCCAGGTACCAGTACATGGTTTAAAGGTTGTCAACCCTGCCTGTGGCAGGGGGATTGGAAGCAGATCCTTGAAATCCTTTCCAACCTAAGCCATTTTATGATTCTATGATTCTATGAAGAGAAGGAAATATATTATGAAACACTGCATCCTGTACAATCTCCACATCATTCCTGAATGAATAATGTTTTTTAATTCCTTTTTCTGACTGTTATCCTAAAGACATTTTTAATGTAGACAAAGCAGAAACAATTTTCTGATTCAAAGCATTAGTTTTAAACCAGAAGAATGCTAATGGCAGAAACGAATTGAATGAAATTAATTAATTAATTAAGTAATCTGATTTTGTTACATTATTTACCCATAGAATGCATTTAATGTGCTCATTTTTTTCCCAGGCATTCTTGAAGTACCAGTAATCAACAATGCGAGTATATTTCATATATATACACATCTTCTCTTGGCCTACAGCTATACAGAGAAATTAAATATGTTGCTTAAGACATGTGAAATATGCTTTCTTCTTAATGGTGAAGTTATGAGGGCAGCAATCAGAAACAGAATAGGTATTTCTTATTAATATATCCTTATATATATTCTTTGCAGTGTACAGAATGTGGTTCTAGGATAGGTAATGTAAAGCAAATCATAGTATCTTGAATTTACCTCAAGTATCCTCTATGACCCTTGTGTTGGTCACTTATGTGGCATACTTCAGAAATAATCTTTGATTTAATTTTTCCCCTATTTGAGACAGATACTAGTTTTAGGAATCTGATTAGAAAAATAATGATGATTTGTAACCCTCAAAGGGATGGATAAGAACTTTAAGTCTTCTATAACAGTGGAAACTGGGAGGTTCGGCTTGGATAACAGGAAAAGGTTCTCCACCTGAGGGTGATGGGTATGCAAAGGCTGCCCAGGGCAGTGGGCGCAACCCTCAGTGCCATAATTTAAGAAGCATTTGGACAATGCTCTCAGACACATGGTCTGATCTTTGAGTGGTCCTGTGTAGAACTCAATGATACTTATGAGTTCCTTCATACTTAGGTTATACTATGATTCTGCAATTCTATGAAGTTAGTTTTCTCCATGTATTTCAAGCCAATCACACAAAAGAGAAAATATTCAAAAATGGTTATTGCACTGTAAACAAAACTAAGAATCTTCCTGTGCTTCCTATGAATAAAATCAAACACTTGCAAGATAATAGCTGTATTGTAAGGAACAAAATTCTGATTGTCAGTGAATTGTTAACGTTTAATTCAGCTTTTTCTTCCAGTCAATTTAAATTTTTTAGGTAAAGATCCATAGTGTAGTGCTGGAGTTTATTGATTCTGGTATCACCTAGCACTAAAAATAAAACAGAAAAGATTATGTTCATATTGATAATTGATTTTTTGTATTGCATTTTTTTTTAATATGGTTGTTTGAATGCTGTTTGCATGTCTGTACATATAGTAGGTTTGGCCATCAATTTCTATTAACTTTGCCTACAATGCATTTTAAAAAAAAACACAACGAACCAAAAAACAAACAAACAACAAAAAAAAACACCACTAGCCTGAAAAAAGTATATGAAGCAAACAAATATCTTATAAGTTCAAATTCACAAATACTGAATGAAACTGAAATGCATTTGTAACAGGTCAAATTATTTCACTGTACAAATTTGTACTATGAATATATGCTAGTTTCTGATAAAAATTTGTTCATCAGATGGAGAAAAGAGGAGAAAGTTAGCATTAATTCATTGTTTTGTCTGTGAAAATGATGTGAATAAACATAATATTTCTGTCTGCAATCCTGAATTGCATTAAACCTGGAAGGGGCATTTCAAAATTTCAATTCATGCAAAGATGCTACAGAAGAAACAGGGAAGTAAAAAGAACTGTTTTTGTGCCTTTAATTTAGCTATGAGAATAAGTATCTTGGACAAATTCATGGTTCATGGATCAGGCAATTCAAGTCATAGGCAAACTACAAAAAGTATGCCCATACAAAACAATCCGGCCTTTTAGGTCTCAGAATTTACAAACCCACACTGGATCCTTCTGTTCCAATATACAAGGGCTTCTCCAAAAGTAATGTCTCCTATCTATGAAGGCTACTCTGAAAGCAATGCCTCCTATTTTGTGTAGATCATTCCAAAAATAATGCCTCCTATTTATTTCCTTGGAAATGACAACGGATACAAAGAGTACAGTAACACTATTTGATAGAGCAAATTCTCAGATACAAAACACTGTTTTTCAACATGATCGTCACCATTAGCCAATTTGTGATGATGAGCTGATTAAGGCACTCTTCATTTCGTGGTGTGATATCTGTACATGAGTGTCTGGAACATGGCTTGTTTTTCAGCCACTGCTGAAATGCACCATCCACCACTGCACTGTGTTCACATCCACTGTTAGTTCTCCATAAACATTTATCAGATATTGATGAATGTCAATGAGTGCAATTTTTTTCCACATGGAGGAGTTCAGTTCCACACCTTTGCTTCATATGCCCTTCATGTCAGATGCCATTTTGTCATACTGCCCCTCTGCTGCCACCTGTCACATGGCAACAAAACGTAACAGAATATTGGTGAGAACGTTCAACCTCTACTGCCATACCACCAACATCCACCTCTGATGTTGTGGGCCAGCATAATAAAATAGGAGGTATTACATTTGGAGCAGTACTAGTACATCTGGTACTCTTATCTGCACAACAAGTGAGCAGATGTAGGACAGGATCATAGGGGTATGCTTTTGCATAATGTTAGTTGGCTGACATGTTAGATTCAGAAATTCTTGTTGTCTGCCTACATACATTTTCTTATTGTACTTCTCTTGAAGTCATGTCAGCAAAATAATTGTGATATCAGAGTGGGAAAGCAAGCAAACAAACAAACACAAATCTTTGGCCTGAATTGGCTTACTGATCTCTTTAATCCAATAGTTCTCAGAATATCTGTGAGGCGCGAGCAAAGTAGGTTGCAGGATGTCCTTGTTGCCATCAGGAAAGGCATCTGGAACCATGTATCAACTTACAGTTTTGAAACATTCGCTTGAAGCTGCAATGTGTGCTTTAGACAACAGAAGAAGGGCTATATTGTTGAAGAAGAGAAGTTCCTTTAAAGGAGGAATAAGATTTTCAGAATAATTCCAAATCCTAAAACTTTTCTGTTTTTCAGTGAAAATAAATGTATACTAAGAAATTTGGTAATAGCTCTACAGAAGTCTCTGAAACACCCTGTAGAAATACAGCAAAAACTTTTTTGTTGCACAGCTACAGAAACATATTGAGCGCCTCCCTCAACTGAAGCTAATGGTAACATATCTAATCTTTACAGTAGGAACAGTGTAGAATGATTAGTGTTGATTAACTTTCCACTAAAATCAGATATTTCATTCTTTCTCTCTCTTGACTTGTCTAGCTTCCAGTCACCCCAGAAACCGAAGGACAATATAAACACACTGGGAATTAAGGAATTCTTATTCCTATAGACCATAATTAAAGCATGCAAATTATTGCCTCAAGATGTTTTGAAGGCCAAAGGTACAAACGAGTTCAAAATGAATTGGACCAATGCGCAGAAAATAGGTCTTTAGTGGCTGCTAAACATGATCCTGAGGATGTGTCCTCTGGCTTGGAAAGGTCCCTGAACTGCTGATTATGGAAAGTTGGCAGCTGCATAACCAACAGAATTGCTTTATCTGAGCCTTAGCTTATACACTCTTTTTCTTTCTCTCTGACTGTTTAAAAGGGATAATTTTAGTTTCTGTATGATCCTATATGGCAGCTCTTATTTTGCTTCAGATCTTTCCTGTGCTGGATACTACCTAGTTAAATCACAACTGTGCCACCAGACTCTGAGTTAAGGAATGGAAAAAGGTAAGGAAAGCAGCAGAATCAGTATGCTATTTGCAGTTGTTTTTTTTTTTGTTAAAGACATCAGTGGTTTGTTTTTCAGTCTTTTTACATTATTTCTTTCATCCCTTGTCCACTAATCCACTTTTTAATCTAATGTAGAATTAAAGTCATCTCTCATATTTTTTTATCAAGAACATTTTTATTACTGATATTTGGCTTTGCTCTTTTAAAGAGATATACAGAATGCAATTTGCAGAGGACTTCTAACGATAAATCTGTCTTTTTTTCTTTTCCTTTTTTTGTTTATTTTTCCCCCAGTAAGTTGGAATAGTTTCCTAATTTTCTTTAAAAAATGATGAAGAAAAAGTGTATTTTGAAAATTTATGTGTTATCATTTAATTTATGTTGTTTTTAATTTAGCACCTGCATATTCTTTTACTAATATTCAAATCACTATAACAGTTATCAAAGCATTAATAAGTTAACTGTTCAGTGATGTCTTACACAGATGACAACTGTAAGATATTGCAAGCAAATGAAGGTGGCGTGACACCACAAGTGTCATGGTTTTGTGCTTTTTTTTGTTATCGGTGTTCCACATCATATCATCATGTAGTGCACTGGGAGTTAAAGAGTTAATGTCTAGTGCAGACGGTCTCTTTGAAGTAGATGTGCCCTCATAAGCAGGGTTTGAGATCCCACCATTATTCTCTCAATGTCCTATCTCTAAAATCACAAAATTACTAGAAATTTTCTAGGCTATCTGGACACCACTCATAAGTTACCTGTGGTAAAATAAGGGAAATGGACATTACATTACCAAAAATAAACACATGAAAAATTGGTAAAGAACTGATCACTTTTTCAACCTTCAAATACTTTTTTAAAACAATGACATTTTTGCACCTTGGCAGTGTATTGAAACTTGTAATTAATAACCTTTGTCCAGTCATTTACTTTGTAAAACTCTTGGAAAAAGAATACAGGGAGAGGTGGTTTTTTTGTTGTTTATTTGTTTTTTGTTTTGTTTTGTTTTGTTTTTTTTTTGTTTGGTATGGTTTTTTTTTTAGCTCAATAGAAACAATTTCCTTCCCCAACATATGTGCCTATGGTGGTGTAGGCAAGAATAGTCAGTTAAGTATATCCTTGCCAATAACTCATTGGGTAAGGTATTCTCTTTAATGTGCACATCCACATTTAGCTTCCTCATCTGCTTTAGGACATTTTATTTGTAAGCTAAACTAAAATCCCTTCTTAACAATGGCAATTTCAGAAAGTTTTGTTCATGGCTTTTTGTTCCTTTTTATTGCTTTGTCTCACTGTGCTAATAAACCTAATGTCATCCATGTTCTATTGGCAGAAGCATAAATATGAAAACACACACTTTCCCAATTACTTGAACCTTTTGCATAGCTTTCTAATATATATTCTGAAAATATGATAATGTCTTTGCCTAATGAAACACAAAGAGCATAGGCCAGCACAACAGATTTATCTAAAAACATTGCACAGATTTATTCCAGACACACTAAAGCTAGTGCAATATAAGTTTAGATAGAAATTCCCTGAGAGAAAAAGTCTCTAATACACTTATCATCAGTGTCTTAAATCAATATCCACATTGTGCCAGGGCTGTCTGTTTCTTAAACTATGCTGGTTCTATGTTTTCCTGTCAGGATCCCATGCCTTACAAGTTTTACAGAACCAAAAATTTCTCCCCAGTATATTTCTGTCAAATAATATCATTGCTATGATATATCACAAGTGGCCAATACAATCAACTCTATTATAATTTTTCTAATTTTTCTACATAATATAAATATATGATAATTCTGAACTAGAAATGTAGATGTAAGAGGTGGTAGACACTTTAAGTTGATCTCAAGATGCCAAACTAGTCTGAAGACTGCAAGCAGTCTACAACAACAGGCAGAAAGCTCTCTGTAGGTTAATATACCATTTTGACAGAGGTTTCTAGTACTGTAACTCACTACACTTGCTTTACTCTATGCACTTACTTTTCAGAAAGGTGGATTTTTCCTTGCTAAGTATATAAATGTATCTTTCCAATCAATTAAAATTAAAGCAGCAGAAAACATCTCAGAATTAAACAATTTAGATTCCTGCTCTCATCATTATAAAGTGGGTGTTCATGGTTTTCACTGAGCTCTTGTAAATGTTCTAAAAATTAATAATAATTTTGCTACCATGACTGGATACCTTATGAATATTTACCAATTTAAGTAAAAAACTAATATCTATAACAAGGGAGCCCTTTATCATGATTACAGCAGCATACACTGTGGGTGACACTCATCACTGATGTGATTCCATTGATTCAAGAGTAATTTATTCAGTTAAGCTTAGAACAAAAAGAAATCATATGTCTCCAGTCCTGTACTTCAGAATTAATATTTGTGTATCTCATACAATTTATACACAGAATGCTATTCACTAAAAATAGAGAAACATGGAAAATTCAGTATCAAAAAGTGATTTGCCTTCTTACAGTTAGAAATCCCTTTTTATTGGATGATTCCCGAATAACCTGAAAAGAACTCAGAGCTCAAAAGACCAACAGAGGTCTAGAAAATCAATTGTATTTTCCAGCATTTGCTATAATACTTATCAGTTTCTGCCCAGTCCTTGTTAGGCTTGGGATGGGGGCAGCAGAATAAAGGTGAAGGCCCTGTCAACATATTTTCTTTGCTATTCTCTGATATACGTTTTAGGAAAAGATGAAGAGTGTAGTGTCTGAAATAGTGTTTACTGTATCTGTAGAATGGATACAATGTGTAGCCACTGGCTAAGTAATTAGTCAGAGTATTGGCCCTTCAGTACAGTTTGCCAAGATTTCTAAGGACCATATATTTGCTTTTAAGGAGTACTCACAAAGTCTAACTTCTAGGTTTAAGTTAGATAGCTCCTCCAGCCTTCTATTTAGTCAAAGGAAAGAATTAGGTTCTGCTTGATTGGACCTAACTTAGATTCCAGCTTTGACTCACCCTTAGAGAAGTGTTTTTCTCTGTTGACTGAAGAGGGAAACAGAAGTGACTTGTCTGCTAACGTAGAGCTCTGATGGATGAGTGTCAAGAGCATGCCTTAGAATGGTACACCCACCTCTCTATCTTACTCTTACTTGATGGACTCCTGACCTGCTCATTAATCAATTCCTGAACCTCTCAGCTTTTTACAGTAAAATATAACTGATACCACTTTCCCTTAAGACATCCTGTTATAAACTGCAGATGGTGATTGATGGGTGGGAATGGCTTAACTCAGATTGGGGACCAGTCTCCGTCTGTGCTCTACCCTTGGTGCAGGGACTTCTGAAATGGACATTAATCAAATCCTGAGCAACTAGCATTTACAGTGCAATTTTCTGTGGGAAAAAAAAAGCTAACTGCAATCAAGAGCTGGTAGAGATGTTTGACAAAGAGTTCAGAAATCTGTCCAGCAATTAGTTAGAATGGACAGCAAAGGGTAGTAGCTTCATCAGTTGTCTCAAGTGTCATCATCCTTGCATGCCAGAAAAACCTTTAACTACATAAGATATTGCAGTCAGGAGGGCCAACTATGTTCTGGGCTGCATTAAAAGAGGAGTGGCCAGTAGGGAGAGGGAGGTGGTGGTCCCCCTCTACTCGGCTCTTGTGAGGCCCCATCTGGAGTACTGTGTCCAGGCTTGGGACCCCCACTGTGTCCAGGCTTGGGACCCCCAGCACAAGAAAGATGTGGAGCTCTTGGAACAAGTTCAGAGGAGGGTGACCAAGATGATCAGAGGGCTGGAGCGCCTCTCCTATGAGGAAAGGTTGAGGGAACTGGGCTTGTTTAGTTTGGAGAAGAGAAGGCTCCGGGGAGACCTCATTGTGGCCTTCCAATACTTGAAGGGAGCGTATAAACAGGAGGGGGATCGATTGTTTGTGAGGGTGGATAGCAATAGGACAAGGGGGAATGGTTTTAAGTTGAGACAGGGGAGATTTAGGTTAGATATTAGGAGGAAGTTTTTCACACAGAGGGTGGTGACGCACTGGAACAGGTTGCCCAGGGAGGTTGTGGATGCCCCGTCCCTGGAGGCATTCAAGGCCAGACTGGACGTGGCTCTGGGCAGCCTGGTCTAGTGATTGGCGACCCTGCACTAGGTAGGGGGGTTGAGACTCGATGATCTTTGAGGTCCTTTTCAACCAAGGCCATTCTATGATTCTATGATTCTATATGTCCAACACTGGAGAATGCAAACACTTAATAACTTACTTTTCTAAAGAGATTATGTATGCATGTACATCAGTTTCTCTCATGTTGGAGACTTGTTCTACAGGAGCTGCACTGAGATCTTTGATTGATTATACGAAGGTTATTAAAGAGTTATGAGACAGCTATCACTAATGATAGTTATAGCATGACTGTTAAACTGTTAAAACCTTGTACTTTGTATGGCTTCCTTAGGAACTCTTAAAATAGAAACTTAACTTCACATACATTCATTTGCATACTTGATTAATAATTTACAAGTTTCCAATTTTATATTAAATTAATATTAAGTAAGCAAAGAAATGCAGTGTTTTTCAGTGAACAATATTTAAATTGGTTTGTGTTTTTTTTTTTTTTTTTTGAAATATAATCTGAAAGGCCATAATGTTGAGATATGAGAGAAAACTGAAGTGTTGCACCCGATGACCTTACCTTAAAATCAAGCTTCAGAAATTCATTGTCCTTTCTGCTGCAGTCTTATTTTTCTATATAACATTTTAAACAAATAAAGAATAATTAAAAAATCCTATATGAATACACTTGATAAAATAACCAAAAGAAAGAGAGAGAAATTTGTATAACCTTTTGTGTCCATCTTAGATGATTTTATAGAATCAATACAGGAGAATTAAAATGGAATTGATTATGAGCTGTTAATTTAAATACAAGAACATGGAAATCAGAATTTGAATTCAAATTTTTATTAATAAAATTTAAATGAAATCCAGTATGTTTTTTACTTAGCTACCACTAAGCTCCTCTGCTCTTGCAGCTTTCTTTACTGGTTCTGTCAACTATTAAAACCATTTGAGGAATCATTGTGCTGTGATTGATGCTGACATATACACAGATGGTCATCTTGCAGTGATAGAAACAGAGACTGGACTATATTGAACAGAAAGTTTAGAGGTGACAGAACGTTTATGGATTTGATATCACTGGGATGAAGAGTCTATGAAAATATATAGATATTAAAACAAAACAAAAGTAAGTATTTTCTGCTTCAAAGATGGGATGAAATTCATCTCACTTACTTGCTCCACTGAAGAACTGGCAATTGAGCCATCCTCTGTATACCTTAGATATCAAACGTAATTTACTTAAATTGTGGATTATTTACTGTGGATGTGTGCTAGATGACTAGTTGTATTAGACAAATAGTAGGGTTTTGTTTGTTTGTTTGTTTGTTTTGTGGTCAAATTTAGAAAGTATATTTCCCACTCTTCGTCTTTCATTTGATATGAGAAACGTTAAACGATTATATTTAATGGGACCTTAAATTCATTTACAAGCCATTTTTGACATAACAAAAGTTACTTTAACAGAAATAAAATAGAAGAGAGAGAAT
This sequence comes from Numida meleagris, assembly GCF_002078875.1. Classification (NCBI taxonomy): domain Eukaryota; kingdom Metazoa; phylum Chordata; class Aves; order Galliformes; family Numididae; genus Numida; species Numida meleagris. Next base: position 182,465,705 of record NC_034409.1, on the reverse strand, counting down.
AGAAGAAGGAAGTTGTAATGTCTTTTCTCAGGTTACATAGTTTTGCATTTTTTTATTTGGTTTTCATCTTCATGAGTTTCTGAATTATTTAACTTACTGTCTTCTCCTCTCTTTATAAATGGGCGTTACACTTCAGAAGGAAAGAAATTTATTGAAAATATTGTGCGCTATCCTACAGGAAGGATTAAAAAAATCCACTAATACATTTATTTTATTGTTTTAATTTCAACTAGGCCAAAATGCGAAATGACAAGGACTAACAGCTCTTTGAGTAATGACATTTCCAAGCTGTCATTTTTTTTTGCATCACAAGAGAAGGGTGCTGTGGCTTTATCTTGGATCCCATTGCTGCATTCAGGTTTACTTAAAAATGCATGATTTTCTAAGGGAACTGCCAACATTTTGCCCTAACATCTGATTGATATTCAGAAAACTGTATTTTCTGATAATAAAATCCCTAAAAAAGCAAGGAAAAGAACTAGGTACAGGTTATGAACTGCTGATGGCACCTAGAAATATGATGTTTGGCAGACTCTGTTGCAACCCCAACTTCTTAGTGAAGTTTTGTGTTACTGTAAATGTCAGATGACTTGACAACACATATTGCCATGGGTCATTAACAAGGGCAGGTCTGAAATTTCCCCAACTCCTTTTCCCCCAAGCCCTTCAGGAAGTCTGTGCCCCTTCCGGTCCAATACATATATCAACGCCTGAGAGAGAGACAGTGATATCAAAGCAAAAGATGAGAAAACAGGTATGACATGTCCAGGAACCAATTTGAAGTGGAAATTAAAATCAAATTTCTTACTATCAACAACAAAGATTATAGAACAGCCTGCAGGGACAATCCATCCTAACAGCTTTATGATAGGGCCTATCATAAATAACACATAGGAGGTTACCTTAGCCCTTTCTTGGATCTTGTGCTTACCTCAGTCCTTGTGTCAAATATATCAGAAGGTGTAGACCTAGTTCTAGTATTGCAAGAGATGTGGTAGATCACTTCTGGAAGGAATGCAGCACTATCTGTCTGCTCTACCTTTGCCAGAATCAAAGAGAGGTGTGTGTGCTGCTCCCTTCAGTGCTGAGAGAATAACCTGGGCATAGTGGGCCCTGGGGATCTGAAGGGAGTCCCATCATTAGCAGTCTTTGCTCTCAGACCTCACATCTCACCCACTGCCCCCATGCACCCATGACGGCCAAAGGACAGGCTGTCTCTCCAAAGCTCCCTATTTTGATCTTCATTCTGGCAGTAGTAAAATTTAATTTTGCCATGGCTACCAAGAAATCTTAGAATCATAGAATCATTAAAATTGGAAAAGAGCTCTAAGATCATCTAGTCCAGTCATCAACCCATCACTATTTTGCCCACTCATCATGTCCCTCAGTGTCACATCTCCATGGTTCTTGAACATCTACAGTGACTCCACCTCCTTCCTGGGCACCCTGTTCCTATGCCTTACCACTCTTTCTGTGAAGAATTTTTTCCCAGTTTCCAAACGGAATTTCCTCTGGCTCAATTTAAGGCCATTTCCTATATCTGACACTTGGAAAAAGAGGCTGACCCTCACCTCACCACAACCTCTCTTTGGGTAGTTGTAGAGAACAATAAGGTCTCCCCTGAGCCTCCTCTTCTCCAGACTGAACAATCCCAGAAATCAGATTATTATTGAAAATAAAGTTTTTTTAAAAATTTTTTTTTGTGAATCTTTTGTTATTTCAGTTTAAATTCAATTATTGTCTTCCTTAGTTGGCTTTTGCATTGAAATACAGCATGCAATTGATTACTTCAGATGGATTTATGTACTGAGTCTGGCTAGAATGGAGTTAACTTTCATCAGAGCAGTCCACATAATGCCTTATTTTCCATTTGTGGCTGAAACAGTGTTGACAACATACTGTTGCTTTTGCTGTTGCTGAACAGTGTTCACATAGTATCAAAGATTTCTCTCCAACTCCCACCAACCAACAGAGGGCCGTAGGCTGTGAGTGGGCAAGAATCTGGGACACAGCCACCACAGCTGACCCCATCTGACCAAAGGAATATCCCATACCATGTAACATCATGCTCAGCAATAGAAGTTGAGGGAGAGGAGGAAGCGGGAAAATTCATGGTGGGGTATTGTTTGTATTTCCAAACTACTGCTTCTCAGGAAGTGAACAGACATCTGCCTGCTGGTAGGAAGTGGTGAACAAAATTCCTTATTTTGCTTTGTGTATGTGTGCACATGGCTTTCATTTTTCTTATTAAACTAACTTCACCTCAACCAGTGAGCATTTCTGTCTTATTTTCTCTCCCACTCCTGTTGAAGAGAGTGAGTGGGAGAGGAACTATGTAGGGGTATGCCAACATATAAAGTCAACCTCCTACACAGAGTTTATTAACAAACAAAATAAGCTGGTAAGGTAAGCTACAGCTGTTTCTTTTGACATACTCATCAAAGAGCTAACTAACTAACTCTATTTCTTGCTTGCTCTTAATTTGACCACGAGTCAAAATTGTGTCCCTTTTATTTTTCACTTATGCCAACTACAAAACCTGCAGGAAGATAATGAAATTGTACAATTATGGAAAATCTGTTCCTTCTGCTTGCTGATAACCACATAACTGGATATATATTTAGTAATTCAGAGACAATCAATAAAAATAGCCACTTACAATGGAAAAAAAAAACTAATGAGCAGAGATATTACTCTACCTATTAAATGCTAGAAGACCAATACTGTTTATCTTTTATGCTTTGATGACTGCCCCCTGTCTGAATCATTTAGATTGAACTTTTCTTTAGATAGTTTATTGGGATTTTTTTTAAAAAATATTTTTACTGATTACATGTTTAATATTTATTTATTTATTGTATTCCTTGTGCTTTAGAAGATAGATCATTACTCTCTATTTTAAGATTTTTAAGTCAGCTTACAAAGTCAGGTAATATTAGCCAGGATTTAAATCTGAACATATACAGTATATACAATAGTTATTTGAAGTCTACATACACTTACAGGCAGATTTGCAAAGGAATCTGATGCATAGCCCTGGAATTATCCAGTATGTGTAGACAGCTTTTTTTAATGGCTTATATGAATAAGAAGGAATTCAGTTTGCAGATTGATCTTTGGATAGTCAAGTAACTCAGGAAGACAGGAAGTCTCATTCTTCTCCTATACCACATCATGTAAAAAATAGCTTATTACAATTAATAACTGTATTGTGTATTGTGACTGCTGTTATATATATTAGATAGTTCATAATTATGCTGTAGTTAAAACTTAGCTATTTTCTTTCTTGGACTAGACAACAAGAAGATTTTGATTGCATTTACAATAGGCACAATGTAGATGAGATGAGAGAGTTGTACCAATAAAACAGAGGAATACTGTCTTTAATTCATCACTGGACTTCCAGCATTGACTTAAAATGGAGATGTCTTTGGAGGTCAGGTAGCGGATAAGTTTGGCCTTCATCCACTTTTCTGAGATAACCTCTGCTGCTTTTAGTCAACTTAGATTAGATGTTAGAATAAAGCATTTAGTTTGTGAGTCTCACACTCCTATTTTCCAGTGTCTTTCCTCTGAAAGACTTTCTCACCCCTTCCTGTGTTATAAGTGCAACAACAGAGGAACTTGACAAGCTTCGGGGAATCTGAAACTTCTCTTTTTTCTTACCCTGTCCCCTGACTGAGAAAGGTACCATAGCTTGTCTAGGCAATTTGCTTCTCCACAGGCTAACTGCTGAACGCCTAAGATGCAAGTGGATCTAAAGTGCATACTTTATCTCTATGGAGAATGTCCACCGGCTAACCCGCAGTTGGGCACTGCACCAGCCACTAACGTCTGGAAACGGAGCTTGTGGAGATAGGTGGCATCTCAGCAGCTCCTTCTAGCTCCTTTACTCCATTGCAAGTACCAGTTTTGGAAAGAAAATAGATCGGATGCCTATTCTCCAGTGAACTGCAATTACAAATTTGGGCACACTCTTTCTTATGACAGACTGAGCACCTGTAAATTGTACCACTCTCCAGTACGTAAGAGTGGATTAGTACCAAGAATGTCTGTGATGGCTAGGATCTTGTTGCAGTCTGCTTTCATAGATCAACACTAAGTAGTAGATTTGTTTATAATGTTAGGCTGCAAAAGAAGGCAGGTTAAAGACAAAGACTTTTGTTAGTGATTTTCATAGTTAAACATGAAACATACATATTAACACTGACTTTCTGCAGCTGGCAATTCACAGAAGCATAGAATCACAGAATAATCCAAGTTGGAAGAGACCTATTTGGACCTAGCAGTATCCCTGTCTATAGCAGGGAGGTTGGAACTAGATGATCTTAAAGGTCCCTTCCAACCCACACAATTATTTGATTCTATGATGCTATGATCTTTGAGTCCAACTCCTGGCTCCACATAGGACCACCTAAAATTCAGATCCTAATTCAAATAATTGTGGTTACTTTATTGTATACATTATTAATTTAGTACTTAGTGCACAATACTAAAACCAGTTTAGTATTGATCCCTGTTTCTTATACACAGTCATCTAAATAATTATTGATGTTTTCTGAGATTTACAAAATCATTAAATTTTAGCACTTAAAAAAGCCTGATATTTATTGTGTGGTCATTTAGGAAGAATTTGGGATTTTACGAGTCATGTTTCATTTCACAGTTCCATGTCTTATTCTTCTGTTTTTTGCTGCCTGGAGAGCAATATCATGGTAATTAGAATTTGTTTCACCTTGGATCAACATTCTGGTTTAGTAGGCTAAAAAAAACGTCTCAAGAAAAACAGACAAAAAACCCCCACAAATATTTGATTTTCTAATGCATGTACAAAATCCCATTGAAATCAGAGCACAAATATTGTTATTTCCAGCAATATATGTGACGAAACTTAAAATTGCTTTGAAAATACTTCCTTAAATATGAACAAAATGCCATCCAGTTGAAGTCATAAAGTATGGTTTTGATCTGATGCTATTATAGCAAACCAGTAGAAATCACTTGCACAATTTGGGCTGTTAATAATAACAAATATGCTTGTGTAGTCTTAAATTGAGGCAAAAGAATCAATGAATGCTTCTGAGCCACAATACTGTGGTTTTGTGAGACTTTGTCACTTGACTCCTACTGACACTAGTGGGATTTCCAAAGTTGGGATTTTCAAAGTTATATATGTGACAGAAATTTTATTTCTGAATCCAAATAAGTTTTACTTACTCTTTCTAAATCAATACAGGCACATGGCAAATATGGTAATTTTTGTCCTTCAAATATTTATATTTTTTAGAGAAAAAATATTATCTCTTTAACTAAGCACAGGTAAGATTTTCAGGGATTATATTGGTCATCTTGTCTGCAGTATTCAGGTCATCCTGTCTAGTTCACAACCTATCCATGGATGTTGTTAACATTCAACAAAGATAGAAAATGCAACAGCAAATTACATCAGCAATTTCACATGTAGGACACAGAGTTGACTTTTCCATGTAGATTTGTTGCTTTCTAATGCTTTCCCAATTAGAACATTTGACTCTAAATATTTACCTGATGAAAATTACTTTCTTACATCATGTGCCCATTTCCACTTCTTTACAAGACATACCTAATCATGCATTTAATTTGAGTGGGAGCTTCCATCCAAGAGAAAAATAAATTATCTATTCATAGAATTAGAGAATCATGGAATCACCAAGGTGGAAAAAGACCAACAAGATCACCCAGTCTAACCGTTCACTTATCACCAATAGTTCTCACTAAACCATGTCCCTCAGCACAACATCTAAACATTCCTTGAAGACCTCCAGGGTCAGTGACTCCACCACTTCCCTGGGCAGCCCATTCCAGCACCTGACCACTCTTTCAAAGAAGCAGTACTTCCTAACATCCAACTTGAATCTTCCCTAATACAACTTGTGGCCATTCCCTCTAGTCCTATCACTAGTTACATGAGAAGAGGCCGACCCCCATCTCACTACAACCTCCCTCCAGGTTCCATCATATGCAGGTGATAAAGAGTATTTCAAAATGATATAAACACAGAGGTTGCTTTGTCAGCTTTTCTCTTAATACCTTATCTGGAAACCCAATAACATAGTTGCTTGCATTTCTTTGCAATTTTCACCACTGAAGTAGAAAAGTCTGTTTGGATTTTGTGCCGGCAGAGATCATGGAAATAATTAAAATAAATATCTTCTACAGCATCTAGAGCAAGGATTTCCACAAGAATTCCTCTAATAAAGGGTATCGTTATTCCAAGATTTTTTTCAAAATCTTGAATTTCTTAGCAATATATCATGTCAACTCCACCTTTTTTCGCATTATATCTCCCAGTATTGAGCACCATAACATCTTGTGCATAATTATCCTTTGTTTGGTTAGGGTGACTTGAGTCCTGTGAAATACAGAGAGTCTTTAGGAAGAGATATGAGAAAACTTCTAAATGTTTCATATTGTCTCTCTGATCTGCTCTACAAAGCACACTGTGGGCTGGGGAGACTCTCTTCCAGACTCTTCTAGGCTAGTCTGGCTGCTGGCACACGTACAGTTCATGGAAACTTCTCTTGCTCACTGAGACTCATAAGCTTTACTTCATTAGTGCCCCTCTAGAATGTTCTATTCACCTAATGCAACATTCATCTTCTTTGTTCTTGCTGTATGATCACATTAATTTTTATTATGGATTACTTTCAGCATTTTTTTAGATTTGTGAGTGGCAATGCTCAGCATCTCCTTCTACAACACAAAATAACTTTGCCTGGTCCCTCTGAGGGTATCAGGGGAGTCTCACAATATGTCCTCTTCCTTGTCCCTTTGTCTATGCAGAGTCCTGGTTAGCTTTAGGCATACAAACTCCCATGAGTCTCATTTGATGTCCCTTTGGATGTGAGAAATTTTGGTGTTAGTGGAAGGAAAAGTCTGTGAGTGATGTGGGTGATATGGATGCTTTGTGCCAGGTGAATACTGGTGTTAACCAACAAGGTACATTGGAAATGATTGGAGCAACAAGACAAGAGGTAACTCATGGTGACACCCCAGGCCTCTGATAGTTCATGCAAGGAACAGGAAGTTTTTGAGAGCTATTTTACAGTCATGTCCCTCTTCTTGCATTTTTTTTTTTTTTAGTTATGATTATGTAGCACCTTCAATAAGGCTTCTTCAATAAGGAAAATACAACAAAATCTCTTAGAGGTAGTTGAGACTTCATATAGTTAGTGTCTGAGATTCAAATTGGTATTTCAGACTCAAATGACTTATACCTCATAACTACGTAAATAACCAGAATGGAAAGAACTTCTGGACAAGGCAGCCTTAAGTGAGAAAGCTTAAAAGAATATTAAACATGATTGCTTTACGTCATTATCATTGTATCTTCTCTGTTCATACTGAATGCAGTCAGACAGTTCTGTCCTTTCTCTGCAATTTTATAGAGGTTATGAATAAAATTTGGTGGTATTGTTTGCTATAGAACAACTATTTATTTATAGAATAAAAAAGCAGTGCATTTTTGCCTGAGACCGGAATTTACAATACCTTGTATTACGTTTATGAAACAATATTCTGAGTGATTCTGAATGGTGCTATTACTTCTTGCAAATTCATGAAAATATCATTTTTTGTCAAACATCAGAATTGGAATTTTATTTATTTGTTTATTACTTCTGATTAGCTAAAGAATGAACATCCTTAATCTGTTTCTCTCTAAGTATCTGACAGGTAACTCTAGCAACAAATCGGAACTTGTCATTAAATCAATCTTTATCTAAACTTCCTTGTTTTAAAAGCAGGTTATTTCAAACACTGAAAAACATTTTTTCTTGAGCATAAATCTTGTCTTCTGGGAAAGAGCTGTATTCATTGTAGCAGAATGATATGGCAACTTAAATTATAGTTCAGAAATATATAACTCCTGTAGAACTGAATTTAGCCGAAACTTCAAGTCCCACAGGGTATAAGAGTAGAAAACACTCCTTGGGTCTAACAGTGTAAGAACTAAGAACATCGAATGACATCATCACTGAACAGGCAGAAACAAACAAGAAATGCATTTTTACCAGAAAATATACACTGTGGAAATCTGCCAAACAATATTCCAGATGTCAAAAGTGCAAGTTGGTTCAAAAAGCAATAAGACAAACACATGGAAGAGAAATGCATCAGAACCTCTGCAAATAAAATATCTCTGGCTTCGGAAGTCCCTAAATAATCCGCTGGAAGCTGAGAAGATAGAGCAGAAAACATATAGAATAAGCCTATATCTTAGATTCTTGCCTAGTTCTCACAGGCTTTGTCTAATCAGCTGCCACTTCCTCTTGTCAAACACAGATCTTCATTACTTTTCCTATTGTCTCAGATACTATATATCTCCAGACCCCAACAAGTCTCCTATTCACACATTTGATCTGAACAGCTCAGTTTATCTCCCACAGTGGAGATGCTGAGGAGACCCTAAACTTGCACAGATTGGGAGATTGTGGGACACAAAAAAATTTACCAATTTTATGAACCATGTTTATTATCACTCAGAGAAGAGCCCGAAGGAACAGCAGATCTGTGAGGAAAGCTATTGAAAGAAAAACGACTGTTCTGTTGCTGTCACCCACACTGAGGATCCTGAGCCTTCTGTTGTTATCATCACTAGAGACACAATTTATAAAGCACCAAAGGGGCTGGTAGACTCAGACTTGAGCCTGTACTAAAAATATTCTCTAATCAAGACAGAAGTTATGAAAATGTATACACAGAAGGCACTATTTATATTGTTTGCTCGATACATGAGCGTACCTTATGACATCATGTCTCCTGGCTATTTAGACCTTTGTCCACAAATAACGATGTCTGCCAAGATATTCTGACACACTATATTGCAGCAAGTTTTTTGTCCCTTACTCGTGGTTCATTATTTATTGTGTACATGCTTGTGTTTGACTCCAAGCAGAATTTCATCTCCAATATTTGCTGCAGAATTACAGAGAACTGGGGGCAGAAAATGACAAATTTGACATAAGTCAATTAGTAAAATTAACAGATTAACCAAGATACAGTTTTGGAACACTTTTTTTCATAAAAATTCTGTCATTCAATGTTATTTTATTATCTCCTTAAGCTTACTGCTGAAAAGTCATTAAGTTAAAAATTTAGCTTAGTTAATATAGCTTTATAGACTCAATATTTAAATTTTAAGAAATATCTAAGGTTGGTGTTTGTTTTTTTCTTTGCTTATTTTCAAGTAGAAGATGCACATTTTATTTCATAGACATAAATGTTCATTTACAAAATCACATGGTATAATTAACTATTGTGGGAATACCTAGCCCTCTTGCAAATTCACAGCAAGAATTAGATAACATGAGTCTTCAATTGAAATTGGATATAAGAGTTCAACATTTTGTCTTGGAAAGTTTTTCAAATAAAATAAATATTTTTATGATAAACGTGTTTAGAAAATTTTCTTTAGACTTGTTCTGGTGGGGATGGAGTTAAAGCAGCCCATACAGTTCTGTGCTTTGCATTTGTGGCTGAAACAGCCACACCAGTGATCTTGCTGTTGCTGAACAGTGCTCATACAGCATCAAAGCTTTCTTTCCCACACTGCCCTGTCCCCACCTTTCCAGGGAGCAGACCAGGAGTGGGCAAGGAGATGGGAGAGGACACAGCCAGGACAACTGGCCAAACCATATGACATTGAACTAAGCAGTAAAATATCAGGGAAAGAAGGAAAAAGGGAGATGTCATAGTAATGGCATTTATCTTCTCAAGCGACTGTCATGAATGCTGTGGCCCAGATTTCCAGTAAGTGACTGGATATTTGCCTACTGATGACGTCACAAATGAATTCCTTTTACTTCGCCTGTGCATGAAGCTTTTCCTCTACCTATTGAGCTCCTTTTATTTCTTTCCACAAGCCTTCTTGCATCCCTTTTATTTTTCCCCTGTACTGTGGGAGAGGGGAGTGAACAAATGTCTGGATGAGCATTTATCTGTTAGCAAGACTCACCCATGACAGCACGACTCAATTTTATTTACAGCAGGAAACTGAAATCTAATTTTTTAAATTCACCTCGGAGCCTTCTCCTCACCAGGCTGAACAGCCCCAGCTCTCTCAGCCTGTCCTCACAGGGAGGTGTTCCATCCCTTGGAGTATTTTTGTTGGAGCACACTCCTCTGGGTGTTCCGTGTCTCTCCTGTACTAAGGACTCCACATCTGGACGCAGTGCTCCAGGTGAGGCCTCACCAGCACAGAGCAGAGAGGCAGGATCACTTCCCTCGCCCTGCTGGCCGCACTACTTTAGATGCAGTCCAGGGTATCGCTGGCTCTTTGGGCTTTGAGGACAAACTGCTGTGTCATGTCTAGCTTGCCATCTACCAGTACTCTCAAATCCTTTTCAGCAAGGCTGCACTCTATCCTTTTGTCTCCCAGTTTGTGTTGATAGTGGAGGTCGTCATTTCCCAGGTGCAGACTTTGCACTTGGATTTATTTCTAGTTCACCTGGGTCCTCTGCTTGAGCCTGTCTAAATCTCTCTGTATTCTCTCAGTACACTCTTGCAACCAGTTCCTCATCCATTGAACTGTCAACCCATGAAATCCATATCTTTACTGAAATTTAACGAAAAAAGCAAGGAAAAACAACATCCCATAGGAAAGGGAAATTTTCAATAGTTTTTATTTTTTAAATTGAATTTTAAAAGTCATTTTTTTTTACCAATCCACTCTCTTCTATTTCTCTGTTTAATAGCAAGTGTACTAGAATGCACTTGTGCCCTCAATCCTTCCTTTTTTATTCATTTTTTTCTAAACTTCAATTTTAACATGAATCTTATTCCATATCTTTACTTACTGCTGCTTTAAACTAAACCTTAGAACTATAAATAAACAAGTTATAAACAGAGTATAACTGAATGTCAAATTTATCGGGGTGGTTTCTCTTATTTTCACCAGATAAACAGAAGTGGATCATGAGAAATCACTTTCACTAACTAATGAAAAAAAAAGATTTTTTTAAAAAACAACAGTGAGAAATAAAACAGTTTGGACTTGTCTGAAAAAATAAAAAAGGAAAGTGTGAAAAAATAGTGTAAGTGATATCAGAGATATGGTTCAATGTAGACTACAATAAAAATGTCTACACCTGACCCTGTTGTTCAGATATGGCTCTTTTTAAAAGATACACATACTTCAATAAAAGACAATAAGTTTGCCCTAGAATTGCCTCCTCTCTTTCACTGATAATGGAAGTAGAAGATTAGAAGCTCAGATATAAATAGAGATCTCACTGGGGAGATGAAGACTATTACATATGTTCTTCTGCAGATATATTGCCTTCTCTATTTATATTACCTTTGCAATCTCACTGTTTAAGTGGTGATAAAATGTTAGTTCCAAATTTATTTACTGCTTTTTTTATGCTGATTAATTCTTAGGACAGTACATAGAAATCAACTGGAATCTATACCAGGCTTCCAGAATGGAACTGAACTTTTATTTTTTTCTGCTAAAGTAACTTTCCCGAAGTAGACTCTTTTTTCCATCAGTGCAGCTCCTTAGACTTGGACTCCCTTTAGTCACTTGGAAAATCTATGTAACTTTGGTCGCTAACTACAGGTCAAGGCTAAGTTCACTGTGCAAAACCAAATGTAAAACCAAATGTGAAAAGAGATACTGACTTTCTCCTACTTTGTATAAGCAGGGGAATTCAGGAAGAGATTGATATGAAACAAGATATGTCACTGTCACCAGGAGCTCATCTATACTATATTTTATTTACTTTAAATATTCTACAGAAAAGATTTCTATTTCTGTATCTCTCATAAGATGTGATCTACCATTTGTCTACTAAATGGAAATGACTTTTTTTTTTACAGTAATCTTACCACAGTCCCTTATTTATACTGAAGTTTTCTATCTTGAGCTTCTGAATCATTTTAAAATAAATGAAATGTGAGTAAACAGGTTTTTATACTGAAATCAGAAAGATAATATTGTTGGATTGTATTAAAAACTCTAGCAAGAAAAGCAATATTTTTAATGCTTGACCAGGAGACAAAGTCTTCATATTCTGACAGCTGACATTATGGCTTTAGTTTCTGGATTCCCTATGAAAGTGATCCAGTGCAGAATTATACCCAAACATCCCCCCAGAACTGTACATTAGTGAAAGCTTGAGAGAGTTTCATGGTTGATTTTTTGAGGATTCTGTATGCCATGTGCATTCTGTGAGACTGTGATGCTTCAGCTGAATACAAGTCTGAGTGCAGTTTTTGCTCCTGGGTGCCAAGAGACCATTGGAAATGAAGCCTGAGTACAGAAAGGCTGAATGTGGGCAGTATGGAGCACAAAGAAACAACCACTCCACACTTCAGGAGAAAGGGTGAAAGGACAAGAAGAATGAGGTACCAAAATAAGGCAGAAAGGTTGAAACAGGACTACAGAGAAAAAAGGAGCAGTAGAACCTAGCGAAACATCAATGCTCAGCCTGGGCTGTCCGCAGGTATCCTCAGTCCTCACCTTTCTCTTCTGTCAACAAATATCTGGGAAAACTTCCAGTGCTGATATCATTATTTTTCATATTTTTAAACAAGATTTCAGGGGTTTGAAGGGACTTCAAGAGATCATTGAGTCCAAACCCCCTGCTAATGAAGGCTCCCTAAAACATGTCACACAGGTAGGCATCCAGGTGGGTCTTTAATATCTCCATAGAAGTAGACTCCACAACCTCTCTGGGCAACCTGACCCAGTGTTCTGTTACTCTTACTGTAAAGATATTCTTCCTCATGTTAATGTGGAAATTCCTATGTTCAAGTTTTAGGCCTTTACTCCTTGTCCTATTGCTACACACCACTGAGAAGAGCCTGGCCTCATCCATTTGCTTCCCATCTCCCTTTAGGTATTTATAAACCATTATCATATCTCCCTTCAGTCTTCTTTTACCCAGGTTGAACAGACCAAGGTTACTCAGCCTTTCTTCGTAAGGGAGATGTTCCTGGTCCTTTATCATCTTTATGGTCCTCCACTGGATTCCTTCTAGGAGATCCCTGTCCTTTTTGAAGTGCAGAGCCCAGAACTGGACACAGTATTCTAAACGTGGCCTGACCAGGGCAGAGTAGAGGGGGAGGATCACCTCCCTAGACCTGCTTGCCATACTCTTTTTAATGCATCCCAGGATACCGTTGGCCTTCTTGGCCACAAGGGCACACTGCTGGCTCATGGCCAACCTGTTGTCTACCAGGACCCCCAGGTCCTTCTCTGCTGAGCTCCTCTCCATCAAGTCATCCCCTAACCTGTACTGATGAGTGCAGTTAATGAATTCCCCTTTCCAGTGGCTGACCCAAGTAGGAGCTATAAATGGAAGCAAATATGCAGCATGTCCTATTGCAGCATTCTGAATAGCTCTGAAGGATTTGACTCTCAAATAAACACATCTTGGTTATGGAGGATTTCTTTTCTTTTTATATTTCCTTCCTTGACAACAGTGATTTTTTCATGTTTTTAAAAGCTAATTATAATTGATACATGAGGAGTGTTGAGATTGCAAGGTCAATTATTCAGAAGTTAGAAAAATGTCAGAATTAAGGTTGCCTGTGCAGCCTTAATTAGTCTGTCTTAGATGTAAGTATTACCATCTATAATTACATTAGCACTTGCAATTTTTTATCATAGCATTTTTTCCTCCTTCAGTTCTCAGACTGTAAATCGGGCTTCATAATGAAAGAAATTGTTGACTGTGGGATACCAGTGTAATTTTTTTCAGAAATTAAAGGTACACAGCTAATGAAGCAGGAGCTGAAAGGAAGAAGATTTAATAACAGTGAATGCTGGATACTTCTAAAAGAAACTGAATTCTAAAAATGATCTTTTGTGGTTCTGGGAAAGTCACACTCATATTTTCATCTTTCATCCAGTTGCTCTAACCTGCTGATTAAGAAAATAGACTATGATCATACAGAGATGGTTATCACAATGCATGTGCAGAAAATTGGACTTACATTTGAAACCTGAGTTCTGGTATTTCCCAACTTCGAGTCTTCAACTGGCAATATTTTAATTTAGTGTTCTCTTTTTGGAGTTTTTTTGCATATATATGTCTTGGATGTTAGACACAACAATGCTATTCACACCTTACTGTCAATGTTAATTTTTGTGATCATGAGGAAGGTGATCACAAAATGAATTATTTTGACTAATGATCATTCTTTTAATATTCAAAATAGATTTGTGTCAGAGTTACGAACAGCTGTGGCTAATTCTAATATTTTATTCTAATATTTTCTTACACTTCTTTCTTCTGCAAAAGTGCAAATTTATTGGGGTAATGTTAAAGTTAATATAATGTCTAAATTATCTGTTAGTTAAAACTAACTAAGTAGACAAAACTAGATCTACAAAATTCAGCCATGATAAATCCTGTCAGGCATTATTTATGTATAATTGCTCTTGCCATACAATGAGGAAGAAGTTAGGGTTATATATTACGAGTTTATTCTTCATCATAAACAAATTAAAATGTTTTTATTTGAGTGAAATACACATTTTGTGGATGACGTCTTTTGACCTATCTCTCACCTTTGAGGCATCCTTACTGAGAAGTACTGCTGAAGGTGCTTTGAGATGCTCCTCATGGTATCCCTTTCCAAACTCCTGTCTTGCACTGATTTCTTATTCTTTGACGTGCTACCTGGGATGCTTTGCATCTCGTCTTAGTTGCCTGATAAGAGTGTTTCATAGTGTTCTGTAACATCAACCACTTCTGATTTCCTACTTTTAATATCCAGAACCCTCAGGAGAAAGTCTATGTGAATAGCACACAAGTGAATGTTTCTTCACCTCAGCTCTTTCTCTGAGTGCCTAAGCAGGCAGGCAGCAGGAATCTGCTTGGTCTTTTGGCTGAGCTCTCTGTTAAGTCTCTCTTTTGTGAAGTGCAATGAATTTCATGTAACTCATTAATGAACTTCTAAAGAAGTTTCAGTAACTGGGGTTAAAATAAAAAGTACCAGAAGTTGTATAATAGTCCCTGTCCCTGCTAATAAATAACACCTGGCTCTTTTACAGTGTTTTCCATCACTGGATCTCATGATACTTTACAAAAAAGCCTTTTGACCGTATTTTCTTTAATGCTTTGTCCAGCCTAGCTTTAAATGTCAGCGCTCAAAAATATGTGATATTTCAAGTGCAATTCTGAAGCCCCAAGGCAGAGAGAAAATTAAGAATCATTTATCCACATATCATATAAAAATTAATGATGAAAAGCATCAGAGGATAAGGATCAAGGCACACTGCATGTAGTCTTCCTTTCACTATTGCCATTTTTAGTTCCACACAGACACCGGCAAACCAAGATTAACCAGAGAAAGGCAGACTGAAAGCAAACAGTTTCAGAGTTGACTAGTTGAGTTTCTATGTTTAGAACGCAACATTTTATTTCTGAAATTATATATTTTAAAAAAGTAGTTTTCTAAATTACATAATTGAAACCATTAATACTATTAATATCCAGGCTGTGGTAATCAAAGACAGGCAGTGAAAATCAGAGATAGGTCTCAACAACCAGAAGCATGTCAAACTAGTTTGATAATCAGCACATCACCTTCTCTTGTCATCATGATGCATGCTGATGTTCTGTGTACAGTTACATGCAGCTGCTTTACAGTTCTGCAGAACTAATGGTCAAAGCTGCTTTTACAGCTTGTGGGCATAGGAATGGCTTTTGTGTGCAAGAACTTCGCATATACCCTAAAATGCTTGAATCAAAGATGGAGCATAAGTGTAGATTAGAAGATTTCCAGTAAACCTATTTTCCAAGCAAAAAAAGAGAATTTATGAAAATAGTGGAAAGAATATACTTAGAAAGGAACTCCATTTCTTTTTAACTTTTCAAAGTTCTTTGTAAGTCCTATAAAAGTCTTTAAAGAGAGGTTGCATTAATTTGAATTTTCACTTTTAAAAATATCTTCCCCGAATTACAGTTAGTCAAATCACTAACAATACAATTCAATATATATTCAGCATAAAATGTTTCCACTTCTTTTATACTGCATTATTATTTATATATTAAAACAGTTTAGATTTTTTTCTTCTACAGTAAAATTTGAAATCCTAATGAGATACAAGTTTTCCTACCCATGTTTATTAAAAATTAATTTTGGCCTAGGAAAAAAAAAAAAAAAGAACACCACTGGAAAGTATTTATTTGACTACCCAAATTAAATACAATTTATAACAGTTGAATTATACTTTATAAAAATATAATTTAAAATATATATATTTTCTGTTTTGCCATAATAATGCCCCAGCAAGCATTCATGGTATTTGTGATGGGCTGTTTTATTCACATTTCAGCATAAATTGCCTTAAGCTATCTTTAGAATGTCAGAACTCATGTAGTATATAGAACATCTATAACTTATGAAATATTAAAGCACAGCATGTTATCAACATGATACAGTCAATTAAAATAACAATATTATCAAATCAAATTGAACAGTCTGCATCTGTTTAAAAAGATGAAAAATGTTTATACCTGCAACAGAGCTAGTTGCTAAATTTATATGCTAGTACTGGCACATTTTACCACATTTTTAAAAAGTTTCCAACTTTTCTGCTCCTTGAAAAGACTTCAAAAAGCAAGACAGGGAAGGCAATGCAGCAGGCAATAGCTTGTATCCAACTGATATCTGCTTACTTTATTTTGTTTTTGTATTTTTTTTTGTATTTTTTTATTTTGTATTTTATTTGATCCTCCCTGTTACTTGATTTGAAACAGTAATTTGAGACAGATCTCTGCAGAGTTGTTTTATTCACTACCCTTAGAAAAAATCCTCTCCATGACTTCATGGCTTGGTGGATTCTCAACTAGTTGGAAAGTTAAATTCCAGGCTCCATTTCAGTGAGCATGTAGGTAATTCTATGAGTGTATATTGCTTGTATGGAGAAGACTGTAAGCATATTAGTTACCCAAACCACATACAGTTCAGCAGGATGCTGCTTTACGTATAAGATCTCAGAAACCTGGGTATATGTCTTCTACTACACAGGTGGATGTCCTGTTATCTATCTATCTATCAACTGTAATGGAATAAGTAGCACTAAAGAGTCCCCCATCTGAGCTTCACTATCCTGTGAGCAGACCTTCCAGAGATGCTACTGGCAAAGCAAGAGTTTTAACTGTCATATAGAATTAGTTTGATGAGGCCCAATTAATATTTGTTGATTTTGTTAGACTTGTCTCTAAATGTTTGTTCTAAGCTTCTGGAAAAAAGTCATAGATTTAATTCAGCAGAAGTATGGGTATGAGTTAACATTCTTTATCACTAAAATTAAAGTGTCTGTTTTTCAGTAGGGTTTCAGCTTGTTATCTTTTTTCTTCTTCACATGGCCTAGCAGTAGCGGGTGGTCTGGCATTAATAAAAACTGCCCTGGGGAAAACTCTGAAGAATCACTCCTTTAAACATGCCTCATTTTATCTACTTTACATATTCATTCTGCAACATTTTCTTACACATATTGAGACCAATACATTAGGGTGTCTAATTCTTATTACCTACACAAATCACTCTTTGTATTAACATCAAACTTACATTAGCAATTATTAGAGTATTACCATAATTATATCATTATTATAACTTAAACTTGCAGATAATTTATTGCCCCAAACCAATTCTATCAAAACCTCAGATGCTGTAACTTGTTACAAATAGCATACTTTTGTTTTTCTTTCTACCCAACAAAGATACTTTTGATTATGAATTACATCACCTTCTCCATTATGCAGTTTTCTTATATGAAATAATTCACTTTTTATTTCACTGCATGAAAAAATAGTCCTTTGGAGGTCAACTGGTGGAAGACATCTGACCCATCTTGTTCTGATCAGGAGCTCTTGTTTCACATTAGAGGTTGCTGATTCTAACCTTGCTGGTAGGTGATCTGTTTTCCTTTTTTTTTTTTCTGTATTGACCAGTGACTAAGTTTAGCTTTTGAAAAAATTTAAGACTCTGAACTTCTGGGCAGATGACTTTGGATTTTTCAGGTAACATCTGGAGAGAGCCCTCTGTGAAAAAGTTCTGCAGCAGAAGGGTGCTCAGGAAAGAAAATATTAAGTGCTAAGGCACAATCAAAGCTGTTGAGAAGGAAACAGGGAATTTTAGCAAAAGACTCACTGTACTAAGAGAGCAGACTCTCAATGAACTCAAAGTGAAAAAATAAGGTTACAATATGTGGAAGCACATAGCAAAACACATAGCAAAAAGATAATTAAAACACATTGCTTGAGTGCATAGGAACAAAATCAAAAATGCTGTAACATATCTGGAGCTAACGATAGTGATGACTGTTAAGGGTTACAACAGGATTTTGCAAATACGTAAGTCACAATGGGAAGATTAGGGAAAAAATGGGTACAGTGAAAAGTATGGAAGATACTGTATTGACATAACATGATTTAAGTATTCTAAACCTTCCCTTATGTTGCTTTTTATGAGGAAAGCCTGCTTCATGAGCTCTGCAGGTAGTTTGTTTGAGAAGAACACCCGTAGGAAAGTAACAGATGAGCAACTAATTATAGAAGCTGAATGTATTTGGCTTAATGAGATCAGATGCAATTCACCATAGACTGCTGAAAGAGATGGACAAAGTGACAGATCACTGTCTAACATGCAGAGAAAAAATACATGGCAAACAGAGAAGGTCCACAATCAATGCAAAGAGTTCTAACAGAACAACTGTATTTTAGGAAAGGTAACATGTAAATTTAAATATTCTTTCAATTAATTTTGTATGAAATCTTATTTTGTTCAAAAAGTAACAGAAAATGAAAAACACATGCTCTGAATTAGTGAAGATCCATTTGCCATATTTCCAATTTTAATTTTTTAACATAGCCATCAATCTGGTTCATAGGAATCTGACCAAATGAAGCAAGTTAGTACTGGCTGCTATTTTTTAACTCACCTGTACACTGTAGTTGTTGTGTCCACACTCTATGTCCACAATTTAATGTAAAAGGAACTCTGGAGAACAGCAGTATGCAGGAAACTCACAATTCTACAACAGATTCCAGGCTGAATAACTGGGATCAGGAACTCTAAGTATCATTCATCGTGTGCTAGCAGAGTAGGTAATAAGTTACTAAAAATCTTACTTCCTGATGTAAAATTATATGTAGAATTTTAACAGCTAGCACTAGTATAGGGCATTCAAGAGTTAATATATATATCTAAATAAGAATTAAACCTTGTTTTTCTATATTATAACTAGTTCTCATGCCATTATGAACTCTCTTGAATAATTTTCAAATTGTCTCCGAATGTGTTTTATACTCACAATCATATTACCATTTGTATTTGAGAAGACCTGAAGTCCTTTCATGAGATAAGTACCTGTATTCAAGAAAATGCACTTTCCATGTGAAGCATGTCCAGGACAAGAAATTTACTCTGATGTACAAATTCACTTTCAAATTTGTACTTATCCGGAAATATTCCAGCCAATACAATGTTGCCACTTCTGCTTTACAGAGCTTTTTAAAATCACGCTTAGCTTTCGATATCCTTGCAAATCAGATCTTTAAATTTCCCAAAGACATAAGAATGGGCATTCTGAACTGAACCAGTGGTTCAGTATGTTATTTCCAAGATGGGGGGGAATGACACATGACAAAAATATATGTACACACATTTGTGGAATACGGTTTTGTGGCAGAAGTTGAGACATGTTTAGCATTCTATTTCACTTGCCACCCATCTCCAGCTATAAATCTAAAATTATTGTTTCATGTTTTAGTTCCAAGTTTAATGGTATCTCTGGAGATGCTGTGTACAGACGTGTGGACTCTCAAGTGCAGTTGGCTAAATGTATGCAACTGTAGAATGATTAGCTATTAAAACAAGAAATTGGAAATAGAAGCTAGTCCACTTAATCATTCTCCATGAGTCCTGTAACACAGCTGAACATTTGTTACTCTGGGAGGGTCTGTCTCCAGACAGAAAGCTATTTTCTTGGGAAAAGGTCATTGCTCTTGTTATATTTGAGTGGTGAAATGAAGAAGCTTAGGGTATTGATGCAGCTTTCATGGTAAACTGCTTGCCCCTGTAAGACAGACATAAAACTTTGTGTCAGATGTTGGTAGAAAGGAAAAGTGATATAAAGCTATACATCGGGTTGACAGAACTTCTAAGTATAATTTTCTATCTATATAATTGCCTAAAATGTTGCTAATATAAACATCATAGTGGAATTCTAGCTACACGCAAATTTTAAGGGAAGACACTATTAGAGACCATCTCCTTAACAGAGATAGTCTGTACTTATTTAAGTTTTAAATGCCTCTGTCATCTATGTAACAGACATTTGGAAATGTAAAAAACATACTTTTATAATTTAAGGCAGATTGAATAAATTGCAATTCACACAGATTCTGACATCTGAAGATCTGTCTCATTTAATTAACCTTATGAACCTCAAAATATTCAACTGTATTTTGATTATTTTTTTAAGCTTGTGTAGGTTCAGAGTAACTTCACTGAGTAACTTCACTGAAGTCGCTTGTTTCTGTTCACATCTGATTTATACTACTGCAGTGAGCTTCTACTTATTTAACAAAACACATGTGTGGTAGAACTGAATCCCCTTTAGACTTACATGCTGGCAAGCTTCCAACAGGAGAATATTTAACATATAAAGAAGTAATTATCATGGAACATAATGTTAATGCTATGACAATATGTATTGTGTGATGTGTTGAACTGGGACATTTTCTCTCAGGGCATGTATATCCTAGCCAACTGAAGTAGCTCTCTGGTGGGTATTGTTACCATGCCTTTGTTTTCAAGAAGGAACTTCCAATGCCCAAGTGAGTAGTGATGGCACAGTTGGAGCTTCTCTGTTGTAGGATGTGAAGGTTTATAGACAAGTTTATAGAATGTCAAATCATATTATCTGCTACATGGGAAAATGACCTGAGAGGCAGAAAACAAAGCTTCAAAGTGTCATCCTGATACACTGGGGACTAAGAGCCACTGACCTACCTTTAAATGCTATAAATTTGTGTGTAGTGATATAAAAATAATAGCCTCCAACCTGGATCCAAAAGGATTACAGCTTGAAAGGTCAAGAATTTCATAATAATTCTTGAATAAAAATGCGTAGGCATGAGGTGCAATGCTCTTCAATTCTTTTTGTTTATTTTCTTTAACCAATAAGTAAGTGTATTTCACCAAGGTACCGGGAGGGCATTATTCTAGCAGTGACTTGCAGCTGGCTTTGTAAAGACAGTATCAGCACTTCACTTGTGTTTAAAGACACTGAGGCTAAAATTAAGACATCTGAGTTTAAACAGCTGTCAGGAAGTTGTTGGCAGTGGCAAGGGAAGGAGTTGGGTAAGGCATTGCTGTCACCCACCTTTTGCCCTGCATGGGGCTGGTGACTCTATGTTTGCAGTAAAGTACAGCTGTACATTCAAAAGTGGAGATCTGCTCTCACTAGTGTCTAACCTTGGAACTACTTCAAGCATGTAAAAAACTGCTGTCAGCAGTAGAATTTTCCAGGAGAGTGAAATTTGGCATCTGAGCAAACCTGGCTTCTTCACTTGTTCCCCCTGGGGTCCACAGTGTAGCTGTGTCTTTGTGTTATTCATGCCACACTTACTATAGCAAGCTTTGCACACACCATACCTGACACTTTTACTGCTGCTAGCTCCCTGGCTAGAGACCCTAACCAAGGAACAAGAGACCCAGATTCCTTCCTTTGTTTGAAGGAATTAGAGCTAATCTCCAGGCTGATATACTTTTTGTCATTTTTCTTTGAAGTTTCCTGCTTAGAATGGAATAAAGCTGGAACAGAACTGCTATTTTAAATGCTTTGACTTAAAAAGCACTTGGGTCAGCATGCTATATTTTATCACAGTTGTATAGGAAACTTAGTTTTTAACTCCAGGCAGTAAATTTCACTAAAAAAGCCTACAAAGTGCCTATGAGGTTATAGCTATGGCCTTTTATTTCTTTTTCTTTTTCTTTTCTTTCCTTTTTTTTTTTATTTGTTTCTTTCTCTCAGTCTTTTATGTATGTAAAATGAAAGAGAAGCAGTGCTAAATCACCTTTGATTTTGGCCAGCAACAGATGTTCAGGGAAAGAGTATAAGAACAGAGTATTCACAGTGATACTTTTTCGGCTTACAATATTCCAGTTTCTGGCAATCTCTGGTGCAGGGATCTCTTGAACTTGAGCCAGAGTCTGCAATCAGAGCGCCATGTTTAGTAGTCCTCGGTGGAGCTTTGCTCCATTAGCTTGCTCAGTCATCTTATGAGTCCATTTATACTCTTGGCATACAAAGCATCCAGTAGCCACAGGTTCAACAATCTACTTAATGCTGAATAACAAAGGTATTTCCTTTGAGCATTTCAGAAAATTTTCTTTGTAATTCCAGTTTTATGCTCCCTTATTTTCATGTCATCAAAAACACAATGCTCTTACCTGCTCTATTTTATTCATGTTTTTATAGATCTCTGATGTGTTTCATTCATCTTTTGCCTAAGCTTAATAGACTCAATCAATTAAATATTTTCACAGAGAAGCCTTGCATGTCTTTCAGCCTTCTAATGGTAATATGTTCCTTTTCAGAGGAGGTGACCAGAATCTCAAGAGACTTTCAAAATGTGAGTGTGCCAGAGATTTTCACAGTAAAAAGCAATCAGAGAGTTTTCAGTTTTTATTTCAGTTCTGTTACAATATTTTATTTATTTATTTATTTTTAACTGGAAAGTCTACATAAACTTCAAGGCATGCAAACATTAATGTGTAGCTAAATTACATTGTAATGGAAAATAGGAAATAAATATAGAAAATTAACATGAACTAAACTAAAAGATTAATTAAAAGTTTAACTAAAACATATTACTTAAAAAGAGGATAATACTATGCTCTTGAATGAAACTATGAACCTACTATGAACCTACTATGAAACTTGAACCTACTATGTTTTTGTCCATACTGTTCTTCATGCATAGGAATTTCAAAGGCTGAAGCAACGATCAGGTTTCTGTTAGTATGATACAAAGATGCAAGTAAAATTTACAGATTAATATGAGAAGAAACAGATGAGGGAAGTGTAATATTACTGCACTATTTTACAGACAAAGAAGAGCAGCAGAGAATGGTTCACTTACTTTTGCCAGACTATACAAGAAAATCTATAAATCCTTATGAAATGCCTTTGAATATTCTGAAAATCTTTGCCATAAAACCATCCAGCATTTTTTCAACTCCTAAGCATAACCATGCCTTACTTATCTGTTTAGTTAATCAGAAGTATTTTATATTATTACAAGGAATACCCCAAACTAATTTGCAAGATTTTGGAGTTTTGCTAGCTTCTGATCAGAACTTTATAAATGGGCAAACTTAGTGGTGGAGAATGTAGGAAAGCAGCCCTTCTTCAGGTCACTCTCACCCTGTACATATTTTCTGGATCAGTAACTTGATAACCTTATTCGGTCTGGTGTGAAATGATGCTTTAGAAGCACCTTTGGTGGGATCACCACTCTGAAGATACTTTCTTGCAAGACTTCAGGCCAGAAATGAAGAGAAATATACTCATCTGGAACCCACAAGAAATGTACTAATGTTTAGAATAATCCTTCTAAAGAAGATGGAGACTATTCACTACTTTTGTGAATCAACTTTGTAGATTTTCTCAGGTGAAATCAAAAATAAAAAAAGACGTCTTTGCTAGAACTCTCTCTCATGGCACCAGGATGGGATCATTTCTCATTTATGGAACAAAAATTTTACTTTCTAAATTGCTAACTGTATTTCCTGCATTGCTGATGTGCCCCTGGAATTTTCCTGGACACATCTGTAATCTTTGTTTCTCACTCCCACCTTTCTCCAGTAATAGCGGAACTGAGCCAGTTCTGTGAGAGCCTGCTTTTCTTTTCTTGATTGACATACATATCCAGTTTGAAGTGTAAATACCTCAAGAGGTGATTTTAGGATCAATATAAATAAAACTGACAGTTCACTCATGGAGAGCTCTTTGCTGTTGTGCTGGATAGCCACAGCAGTGGACAAACTTGGACTATGGTGAGGCATACTGTGAATCACTCTTTCTATGCTGGTATTAGCTTGATTTATTGGACTGCTAAGATTAAGATATGTGTTCTATGTAATATGTTGCTTTATGCATGCAAAAACATGACTTATAATAAATCCATTCGTTGTTCACTTTTTACTTTTAAGTCACTTGCTCCTTCCACTGATTCGTCTCCCTGATACTCTACTATTACAGAGCTATGAAGAGCCACTGAGAAGCAGGCAGCAGTCTAGTACTTCATCCTCGCACACGTATGTAGAACTGCTCACTGTATAAAGCACCCCACTTAAGGTTTATGGTGGACAGAGCTCAGACTATCAATTTGTCTTCACATAGTAGAGCAGTGATTTTCAAGTAAAGTCAGATCTTATGGAAGCCCTAATTGTAGGAAGAGAATGCTGAATACTGTATCAATACATTTACAGCAATGTTAAAGGTAGACTGATGGCATTCTTCTCATCATAGAATCATAGAATCATAGAATTAGCTAGGTTGGAAAAGACCTACAAGATCATCCAGTCCAACCATCCACCTACCACCAATAACCCCACTAAACCATGTCACTCAACGCTATATCAAAATGTTTCTTGAACACTTCCAGGGACAGTGACTCAACCCCATCCCTGGGCAGCCCATTCCAGCGCCTGACCACTCTTTCAGAAAAGTAGTACTTCCTAATGTCCAGCCTAAATCTCCCCTGGCGCAACTTGAAGCCATTCCCCCCTCGTCCTGTCACTAGTTACAAGAGAGAAGAGGCTGACCCCCAGCTCACTACAACCTCCCTTCAGGTAGTTATAGAGAGCGATGAGGTCTCCCCTGAGCCTCCTCTTCTCCAGACTGAACAATCCCAGCTTCCTCAGCCTCTCCTCATAAGGCCTGTGCTCCAGACCCCTCACCAGCTTCGTCGCCCTCCTCTGAACACGCTCCAGGGCCTCAATGTCTTTCTTGCAGTGAGGGGCCCAAAACTGGACACAGTACTCAAGGTGCAGCCTCACCAGTGCTGAGTACAGAGGGACAATGACTTCCCTACTCCTATTGGCAACACTATTTCTGATACAAGCCAGGATGCCATTGGCCTTCTTGGCCACCTGGGCACACTGCTGGCTCATGCTCAGCTGAGCATTGACTAATACTCCCAGGTCCGTTTCCTCCACACAACCTTCCAGCCACTCTGCCCCAAGCCTGTAGCGTTGCCTGGGGTTGTTGTGGCCGAAGTGCAAGACCCCGCAATTGGTCTTGTTGAACTGCATCCCTCCAGCTTCAGCCCAGAGATCCAGCCTGTCCAGATCTCTCTGTAGGGCCTCTCTACCCCCAGGCAGATCGACACTTCCTGCCAGCTTGGTGTTGTCTGCAAACTTACTGAGGGTGCTCTCAATGCCCTCATCCAGGTCATCAATAAAGATATTGAACAGGACAGGCCCCAGCACCAACCCCTTGGGAACACCACTCGTGACCGGTCGCCAGCTGAATTTAATTCCATTCACCACCACTCTTTGGGCCCGGCCCTCCAGCCAGCTCCTTACCCAGCAAAGGGTGTACCTGTCCAAGCCACGGGCTGCCATCACTGATAATGACAAGACAAGATCCAAATTCAGTCTGAAACTCAAATCTGTGTGAGTGCTAAGCTGAAGCCAAGGAAATCCATCTCTCAGTAGGACACACTTTGTACTCAGTGCCCTAATGTGTGTGGCTACATATTTCTGACTGGCTGGTAACAGGGAGGATAGAAAGACCTTGACTCTTTGATCTCCATGTGAAATGTAAGCATCCTTTAAATGGATCAAGCAACAAAGATAAATGTAGAGTAGTAGGTAGTGCATGGGAAATAAAGGATTAATTAGAGGTGATAAGAACAGAATAACACTATTGTAAAAGGAAAAACACAACAAAACAAACAAACAAAAAATCCAGCACATTGCTACTGCAGGTGACTTTGCAGCATGATTTCTAGAAGGGAAAACTACTGTTTTGCAATTATGTTTCTGTAAATTATATTGAATCTCTGTGTAGCCAATATTTAGTTGGGAGCTCCAAGAAATATGTTAGAGTCAAAAATGGAATTAGGGTAATATAAAACATTGCCAAATATGTGCGTTGCCAGATTATAACTTTTACCATTTAATTTCTTGATAACTTGTGGCATGTAGATCACTTTAATATCAGTATTGACATGTATCTTTTGTATACTAGAAATATCATACTTCTCTTAGGCTGCTAAACTCATTCAGACCCCAGAGAGCCAGAAGGGATTAGTAGTTTTGGAAGAATTCTCTTTGGCATGTTATAAGTATTTCATTGACATTTATAACCATTTTTTATTAGGTATGAAGAGTATCTAAAGTCAATTTACTTCTGCTTAACAGCATTTCTTACTCTCATCCCTACCCGGGGATTTCTCCTCTGTTGTACTTTGCTAACATAAAAATAAGATATAAGTTAGCTTTGCTGGCCAACTCTAAAAAAAAGAGTGTACAATGGATTCTTTCTCTGTCTGTGTCTGTTAAACCTTCCCGATCAGACTCAATTCTCACTAGGCAATACTGTCTCTTCAAACAGCAAAAACATTCTAAAATAAATAATAAGCCAATTTGTATATATAATAGAATCAGAGTAATATAGGATAGCTTAGGTTGGAAGAGAGCTAAAATACCATTGAGATCCAGTCCCCCTGCCTTGGGCTGGTTGCCCCCCACCTGATCAGGCTGCTCAGGGCCCCATCCAACCTGGCCTTGAGCACCTCCAGGGATGAAGCACCACAGCTTCCCTGGGCAAAAAAACATACTCAAGTTATGCAGATAATCATAAAGGTGGTGAAATTAAAATCTAGGATGTATGGAGTTGGATAACTAGAGCTGCTCAACAATAGATAGAACAAAAACCTATACCCCAGACAGAAGCGTATCTTCTGCATGGATGGGCAAAAGTTCACAGACTAAGGAATTCATTTGGTAAAACTTAAAAAGTGAATTTTAAATAACTAGTTATTTACAGAAATACATCTATATTTATTCACAGCCATATTATTCATCTGCAGTTCAATAGGCTAATAAATAGCAGGATGAGCTATTCATTGTGAATCACTGATGGAATTTACTGCTTGTTTTTATTCTATGAATTTCTAGGAATCTCATCATATTTTCCATGGTTTTGATTATTCAAAATAAGCCACTGAATGTTTTGAACAAACAATATTTCAGTATATGGATTTTCATATTTATGAATATTCATGCATAATTTACTGGTTTTTAGCTTATTCAGAAATTCAACTTTCATCTGTTTTGTTGACATATTTAGATATACTGGTATATCCCTAAACCTGTCTAAGATTGAAAGTTCTTACAGTTGGATTTCTGATGTATTTACATCAGTGCATTGAAAATATTCTGTGCATTACTCTTCTGAAAGAAATTATTTAAAATTCTCTGGATACTATCTTTGGAATATGTCTTTGAATACACACACACACACACACATATATATAGCTAGGTTTTTTATACGAAATGAATAGATATAATCCAAGAAAAATTGGAAACTGATTGGTAACACTTTCCTTTTTGTTTCTCCTTGTCACTGTCTTCTTCACTGTAAGAGCAGCCTTTTTCAGAGGCCATTCTGCACATGTAGTCCATTCTGGATGGATAATTTTGTGGTCATGATTAACATACATAGGTAAAAACAAACAAAAGCAAGCTTCAATTTGAAATTCATTATTTCCCCTTGAAAAGGTAAAGTATTTTCATTCACCACTTTGTACTCTAACTTGATGTTTCTATCCACCTGTCCCAGTCAATTGGTTGTTCAGGGGCCAGTCTTAAATTCATATACTTTAAAGGCTCCTAAACTTCATGTAATTTAGCGCTGATATTCCTGTTGTGACTAGAGTACTCACTACTGTAGGAAGAATAAAAATGACTGAGAAAATATATGTTTAACAGTTTTCATCTTGCTCAGACTTGCAAAGATGAGACTTCATAGTCTTATTTTCTATACACGTTAGTATAAGTTAACGTAGGTGAGGCCAAATAAATGTAACTACATGGATTTCAAGTTGATTTTGGGTTTTCTTCAGGGATAAAATTACATAAAATGCCACTGATGAAGGCATATCTCAGTAACTAATGTCTAACTAATCTTGGGGATTGACAATGGATTTCATTTTTGTTTTTTCAACATCAAGTATTTGTCTAATCTCTTCACACTTTCTTACAATACAGCAAAGTTATTGCATGTAAGAAAATCCAGAGAAGCCCTGCACTGGAGTTCAGACATGGCAATTTCTCTTTGTAACAGTGTTCTTGAATTGTCATATCAATGGAAACCAAATCTGATTGAGTATTGCAACTCGGAAGGGAAATTCACATTTCAAAGTCCTCTGTTACAGAATCTTCTGTCCTGGCAATTAGAGTGAGATGAAATTCAAATTTAACTGCATATATTGAACTTGACTCTGTAGATTGATTTTCATCTCTAGATTTGTATTTCTTAAGCTTTCCTTCTGAACACAACCATTATTAAGTAATGTTTAGAACACATAAATAACATGAAAATATCTCTACCTGGATCAGACTAAAAGTTCATCTTTCCTAGCTGCCTTTTTCATATGCATATATTCCTCATATCTTATAAAGCTATATATTATACTCCGGAAGATGTATGTCATCATATCTTCTGTCATCACAGTATCTGATTCCCTCATAAATACTAAAGTTATAAAGAAGGGGAACATGAAGCACAAGATCCTACAAATCTAAGTCAAAGTACATAGTTTGTGTCTGGAATCAGAGAGTTCTGGCTAAGAGATCACAACTATTACAGGTACCAAGCGAGAACCAGCCTTTCTCAGACACTGTATATCTATATATCAAAATAAAAAATACCAAAAAAAAACCACTTTATGTAAATCAGAAAAGCAATTACAGTAACTATTTGGTTTACATGTATCATTTTCAGTACTGCCATGCTCAACAGAAGTTCCAGCTAACAAATCAGAAACATAGGTGGTACATTTTTGCCCACAAACACTAATTTTATTGCAGTTATACATCTCGTTTTATTTTTAGAGTTCAGTATTTTTATAGATCTTTTTCTCTCACACTGTTTTTTCCACATTTATTTTCCTGACATTTAGTTTGCTTATTTAAAAAAAAACAGATGGGGTACCACAGCTTCTCTGGGCAGGCCATTCCAGCACCTCACCACCCTCTGAGTGAAGAATTTCTTCCTAACATCTAACCTAAGCCTTTTCTCTTTCAGTTTAAATACATTCCCCTTGTCCATCACTATCTATTCCATACTGAAATAAAAGAATGTTTAAAAGATAGCAGATGTGTATATAAATAAATAATTAAATGAAGAGAAAGTGAACTTTGGTTATTGTCAGAGTTTTTAACACAACTAGCCACAAAATCAAAACTGCGAATACAAAGTAACATTTTTTCAACTGTTTTTCAGACAAAAAGTATCTGAAATGGATTTGAAATTCTTATGGATAACTTGCTTTGCCTAAGCTGCCATGTAATGCTAAGAGGGAAAACATGCTCATTCTTTATGTAAAAGGGAAATATGATAGAGTAGGAAGATAGCACTGCTTAGTTTTGTGCAGCTTGGAAAATCAGAAAAGCAGTCTCAGTTCTCCTCTTTCTCTCCTCCCCTTCCCTCCTCTACTCAGTTAAACACTGAAATAATTAAATGCTCCAAAAATCATAGGATGGTTCCTGAAAATGTTTGATTGGTTGTACAGTGTAGCAAGACAGTGAGAGAGGTCATTTCAAATTGTTTCTTTTTAGCCTTAAAATGGAATAACAAAAGCCATCTTTTTGTAACTTACATTCTGATATTAATAAGAAAAAAAAAATCAACACAACTTAATAACAAGTTTGTCATGGCCTATTTCCAAAGAGTAAATGGTAGAAAAAATATTTTCATGCTTGTCTAAAGCACAGAATGACCTGGATGAAACAATATTTTAAATTTAACCTAAATCAATGAAAAGTATTAATGTAAAAGATTTTGCCATTTACATTGATATAATCATAGAGTCATAGAATCCTTAGAGTAGGAAGGGACCTTTAAAGATCACCTAGTCCAACTCCCCTGCAATGAACCTACACCTACAGCTCGATCCGGTGCTGAGATCGATAGACACCTACAGCTCGATTCGGTGGTACAGCTCAATCCGGTGCTCAGAGCCATGTTGAGCCTGACATCGAGTGTTTCCAGGGATGGAGCATTCATTACCTTTCTGGACAATGTGTTCCAGTGCCTCACCACCCTTATTGTAAAAGTCTTTTTCCTTATATAAGTCCAATTCTCCCCTCTTCCAGTTTGAAACCATTTCCTCTTGTCCTGTCACCACAGCCCCTGCTAAAGAGTCTGTCCCCTTTCTTACAGCTTCCCTTTAGATATTGAATGGTCACTCTCAAGTCTCCCTTGAGCCTTCTCTACTCCAGGCTGAACAGTCCCAGATCTCTCAGTCTGTCCTTGTATGAGAGGTGTTCCACCCCTTGGATGATTTCTGTGGTCCTTCTCTGAATGCACTCCAAGAGATCCATATCTCTCCTGTACAAACACATTTAAAAGAAATACAGACACATTTAAAATAAATCAATTCAAAATATTAATTTTAAAGAACCAACTATTATTTAAAACGTCCACATGTTCAAAAAAAAAAAAAAAATGGTCTGTGTTTTCTAGGCTATAATTTCTGTTAGAGCACCATGCAATTTTTTCACTTCACAGAGGTATCTTTATTCCCAAACTTCCTAAGTTCCCACTTGGCTTTGAAATGATACGTAAATATAAAACATCAGAATATGTTCACTAAAATACATATATGTATATTTAGATAAATGGCTTATTACTTCTTGCCAGAGAAATGACTTTAAATTAAAGAGACAAGAAATAAATTCTCATGTACTTTAAAACAGTCCAGGTGGCCAAAAATTAATTTTCAACGTTCATGAAAATTTTAGTTGTTCTGGACCTTTTTACACTGGAAGTAGTGGAATTTTTATACTTATGACAATCTGTTCTGATTAATCATACTTGAGACTTTGTTACTTGTAAATTAAAAGCTTGCATAGTCACATTTGTTAACTTTCTGTCCTATAAATACCTTTATACTCCCCTTTACAGTACCTTACTGGCAGCTGTATTTTTTTCCTGGGAAAAAGAGAAAACGACTCACAACTGTCAAGTGGCTCTCCAGCTGTCATGAACATTACTCCATATGGCAGATTATTGTGTAGGTGGTAATGAGACCATGACACAATTACATCCGCTTTTTAGAAGGGGCAATATCTACACCAGTAAGTTCTATTTTGCAGTAGGAATATTCAGTGGTTCAAAAAATTTCTAAGGACTCAATATTGATTCCTTACCTGAGATTAGCTTCAGAATCACTTGAAGGCACAAATCCAAATATTATAAAAATATATTGTCAGGGAATTTTCTTCAAAAAGACTTTACTGATCTGACCTAAATACTGATACAGATACAGCCTCTAGCACCTCTCTTAGTTTTTTTGTTTTTTTTAAACTCCTACCTTTCTAACAACAGATTAGACATTCAGTTCAGAGACCTATTTTACAGACTTAACTTCATACTTCTTTTCCTTAAGAAGCAAACAAGCTGTGTTACTCTCTGCTGTGATTTCAGTCTTTTCAGCTTCCAAAAGTAGGCTGCAAAAGAGCATACCTTTCTCCACTCTTAAGATACTGACACTAGCTGTGTTCAAGACTTGAATAGGAGGGTTGTTTTTGTTCAACTGTTGCTGTAGAATCAAACAGTGAAAGAAGCAAAATTATTAACTGTGTGCTCTGCACGGTCTTACATTTTCTAGAAACTATTAGATATTTCCCAAAAAAGGTCAGTTAGAGATTACTAAAGCCTGTCAACTTTATTCAGATTAAATATATATTTTACTTAGCTATATGGAAAGCTGGGACCATTTAATGCAGATCTTTTGATGGAGATCAAAGCTACAAATTGCCACAGGCTGAATACTTTACCCCCTCTACAAC
The DNA here is from genome assembly GCF_002078875.1 of Numida meleagris. Classification (NCBI taxonomy): domain Eukaryota; kingdom Metazoa; phylum Chordata; class Aves; order Galliformes; family Numididae; genus Numida; species Numida meleagris. Next base: position 182,433,608 of record NC_034409.1, on the reverse strand, counting down.
AAATTCCATATATAACCACATAAATAGATAGATTAACACAATTGCAATTCCTTAGATATATGAGATTTAGATTTTACACATCCCTGAAAGGGACCACAACTTCCTCTTTTCTAGTTGCTATCTTAATTCAGATTTAACTGTAGTCTTTCCTAAACAATTTTTTTTCTATTTGTTTCTACCCTTTTGTTCTACCATTAACAAAGAGATAGTTGAAGCCATCACATTGCCTACTGCCAAGAGTATTTCAGCATTTACTTTAAAGCAGAACTGTACCATCTATGATCTGTATACTCTGTCATTCATAGGACTTGCACTCTTTGCAGTCCTTTTTTTTCTAGGTGTTCCTAAAATGTGAGCATGTGTGTTTAATAAGATAGAGACTGTCAGTGTCTGAATTCTGGTCATATTCAACTAAACAGAGTCCCTGAGTTGTGGGAAGGTGCCACGATCAGTGACATTTGGTCAGTCAGTGGTTCAGGAGTGGAGTATGAGGGCCTTCTGTGGTTTCATATTGGGTCCTCTCCATGAAATATATTGCTTCAAAGTATCATTGGGTAAAATGTGTTAGTGGTGGAAGAACAAAAATAAATATTCTCATATAAACCTCTGTAACACAAGGTTTCTATATAATTTTCCCAGTTCCTGATTCCTTACTGTTCCCATGAATTCAAAATCAGGAAAGAGGTGACTGGTACTAGCTGGCAAGGTTACTCACAGAATCACAAGACCACAGAACAGGTGAGATGGGGAAGGAACTCTAGAAATTATCTAGTCTAATTGCTGTGCAGGTAAGAATCACCTAGTGCAGGTGCTGGACCATGTGCAGTTGGATTTTAAATAACCTTAAGGTGGACACTCTCCACAAACTCACTGGGGAACCTGTTTGAGTATCTGACCAAACTCTGAGTAATTATTTTTTTATTTTCTTTAAATAGAATTTCTAGTATTTCTGTTTATGCCAAAGTCATTTTCTAGCCTCTGTTGATGGTACTGACCAGTGTTTAGCTATTCCGTTCAAAGGAAGGCACTTACATGTGGATACCCAAATGTGTCAAATGTTGAGCTGAATGTTATTCCATATATCTGCAAATTTAGCTTGAAAGAATTAAAATTTTAAGGTGTTAAAGCCTAAAGAGCTAGAGAAAATCAAAAAAGAAGGTAAGCAATAATAGGCACAGAGAACAGGAGATCTTATTAGCAACATAACTTACTTTATTTAACAACTTAAGTGGCAAATCCTTAATAAAACTTAACTGGAACTTTATTTTTAGTTTATTACCAAAACTATGAATGTAAGGTAGTTTCTAAGAACCTGTTCTGAGAAGTTCCCAGATGGTATATTTCTACACGTAGTAAAAGAACCCATATGTTTTCTGTCTAAATTACTTTCTGCTTTAAATGAAAGAAAAAAATAACAAGATAGAACATATTTTAAAGGGAAAGATCTTCACCCTCATTGGTTTATGTGCATTATAGAAACACAAGTGAGTTACCAGGGACTCACCAGATCCTTCTTAAAAGAAACTGCCAATAGAATACCAAAAAAGCACACCTAGTACTACCTTTGTGTCTGTCGATATTTTTCCACAGTTTGAATGATTAGGAACCAAATACTAGCAGAAAACATGAGGAGCTATGTGGATCAGCTCTTAGACCAAAGAACAAGTATTTGGTTGTATCTTCATTACTTTGGATTAACCTCCAAAAATTCAAAGATCTTAGAGCTAATTTGTCTCAGAGAGCTGAAGTGGTCAATAATAGAGCCAGGGAACAAGATGGTAAAGCAGAATCAACAATAAAGTCTTGAATTTACTCTTTGAAGCTCTTTTCTTCATAGATTTAGATTTTATGACCTCTTTCTTGCAACATAATTAGTTCTTAAGAAGCGGCAATATGAATGAGAATATTGACCCTTATAGTCTTCAGAGATGTTACTTTTTTTCCGGACATAGTGCAATTCATTGACACAAGAGATTCCCAGACAGACTCTGAGTGAAACTTTATCTTCTGCAGAGATAATAGTTTTAGGGGTATAGACATTTTAGAGCAGTCATTTACTCATTCTAATTAGCCCTTCCTAGGCAAACCAATTCAGTAATTCAGTTATAGTTATTCTAATAGTGATACCATGGTCAAATTATTCCATTTCAATTCCATTGCTGATAATATTTTAGTAAAATGTATGATATGTGGGAATCCCTTCTCAGTAGTTTGTAGTGACTCTAAAACCAAAAACTGAGTATTTCCATGTGAAGTAAATCATTTTGCAAACAGACATCAAAGAGTGCCATCTAAAACCCCAATTAGTACAACATTTTGCAGAAATGAGAGCATGCTTTGCATCCTGCAGAGACATAAAACTCGGTTCCAATTATAAGATGTGATGATGAGTATCTTTGCAAAGCAGTACACATTCAATGATTATACAGTAATAATGGCACTAGGAAGTGTTTATCCAATACAGATTGAATAGCTGTCTCTGTCCCAATCCTCTATAAAATGTAAAAGTCATAAAACAAAGAATAATTCCATCAATAACATTTTAAAAATATTTTTTAACATATAGGTGTTAGGGTCCATTTATGGAATCTGGTCTCAGGGATCAGACCCATTATTAAGTTCTATAGTTGATTCAAAAAATGTTGGTGAGTTGTTCCACTAGAGCCTGAATCCATTCATACCTATTTAATAGCAGTTGCAAAAAGGAATGCAGAAGTAGTACAACACAGCCTTAAGCTGTAATTAACTCCCCATGGCAGCTCAGCAGATAAAGACAGTTCTGTGCCACTGTTAGAGACTGTCCAAAATGACCTAGACACAAATCCATCGGAATGAAAGTGTACCTAGAGTCAGAATACACTATAACGAGCCTGCTTGTTGCTATTATGACTGCTGTTGTTATTAGTGGCCCAGATATGCACAAAAAAGTCAGGTTTTTTTCAAAGGAAGACAAATGTGGGATTCTATTTAAATTCTCCTTGCTTTGGTTTTCATCTTGCCTTCAGCAATACGTTTTACAAAAGATAATAAGGGCCATGAGTGAGCCATCTGCATCACTCATGTTGATTTTTCACTCCCTCAAGAGAGGAACCTTTGGCCTTTATCTTAGATATGTGGTGCCTTTGAGACTGGCTATATGTCACGGTCATTGACAGAGATAAATAATGATGTCCTACTGAAGTAAGCAGAGGCTATTAATAAAAATAATGTGAAATGGTCTGATCTGAACGTTTCTCACAAGCAAGCTTCTTAAAAAAAGTTCAAACTCCTATTAATAGGAAAACTTCCATATAAAGCATCTTGAAAAAAAAAAGAAAAAAAAATAAGAAAGGGAAATTAGTCAAACCATATGTAATATGCTTCTGTCTTTGCGTGGAGTTCAGTTAGAGCAGTCGAGGCTTAAGGAGCTATCTGAGGCAAAGAAGTTTATACCCATTTTAAAACTTGAATCTTCAAATCATAATTAGAGATGCATAGGCAGATTTAGAGATATGTAACTGGATTTTTCAAGATGTTAAGCAAGTGCAAGATTTATCATTTTTGACTTCAGAATAAGTGCCAGTCGAATGTGACAAGCTCTTCTTGTTGACTGCCAGTTTGGAGAATAGGCAGAAAATATCTCAAAACACCCCCTCTGCCAGCCCTTGTCCTTAAATCAGCTCTTTTTTCAGTCAGAAGAGAGACATATTACTAAAAGATGATTCTCTATCAGCATGCCTTGTCATTCTGTAGCTTTTTCACTCATTTTTCACCTATTACAATGCACATAGACTTCAAATCCCTGAAGATTGTATCAGAAATTCTCCTAAATCTTTGGCAGAATGCTCTGGTTTCTCAATGTAGCTTCTTGAAAAACAGCCTGGAGAGATGCTGGCTGTCAAAGGATTGACCCCTCAGGAGTCTCTAGCTAATGTTTAGTGGTCTTCAGCTCCCTTGGGCTATTTCAGTAGTTCAAGATAGTACATTAGACAAAGTCCTCTTTCAGCTACATTTCCTGCTTTCTCCTTGTAAGGCAGCATAATGGAGGTTTATCACAATGACAACATTAATAAATCTGGTAACCATGGCTTACAAAGTTCAGAAGAAAGGATAAAATTCTGTAAAGTCAGGGACAAGTGAGTTAAGGTTTTTATTTAATTATTTATGTGTCTTGTTATTTATTTATTTATTGCATAGAGGACAGCCTACATACTGAGTTGTAAAGCTTTCATGTTTCATTTGAAAAGGGCAAAAATATTGTGATATGATTGTCTGTTATCAATGGTTTGAATATGGGCAAAGCATGGAGGACAGAATAATCCTGTAACAGATTCTAAAGTATAATGTCATATTAGTTAAAAAAAAAAGGAACTCCCTCTTTAACTGTTTTTTGTTCTATTTTGTAATATTCATACATGACTAATGCCTTAGTCAATTAACATTTTTTAACTCTGTCTCAGAAAAGTCTTCTTTTTTCCAGACTGAAAATGTATGAGAGAAGTAAAAATAATTTTACTACATCTTGGAGTTCCCGTTAGCAACAATCCATACTAAATCTACTGAAAATTGAAAAGTCTGTAGGAATCATTGGTTATTGAAAAGCTTATCTGAAGTCAACATAAGAAAACAAATATGATACTTGCCCTTCCAAGATCTTCTATTATTTCAAGACCCTGATAGGAATATCAGTTGTATGGACTTCCTTGTGAAGTGTGCAGTAAATGGACTTCCTTCCTGATGGAAACTGCAGGTCTTTCTTCAAGGTGTCAGTCAGAAATAATGTCTCAAGTGACTAGCTATTGGATGCTGTTGTCATCTGACCATTTTCTGACACTGTAAAAAACCCACATTTTTCAACATACCAGAAAACACTTATTCTTAAAAAAAAAATAAAATCAACAACACTTATTGGAATTAACCTTGTAAAGTTCACACTTAAGAACTAGTCAGCAAAAAATGTCTTCAGTGCAGAGTCCTCTAGTATATTTTTTATCCAATATATGTTAGTGTAGGACCTTGATTTGGAGGTTCCACTTCATTAATGGCAATAAATTTTGACAAAAGGAATAGCACTCTATTGCACACCACTGCTTAACGACTCTGACTAGATTAGAAGTTGGATGCATAGAAGGAGCTCTTGATCTTAGTCATAATACCATCACAAGAGAGGAGGTCATGTCAATATACAAATTGCGCGTGTAAGAAAAACAATAACAACCTTCTGACTATGCAGAAAAAAAGCTTATGACGTCTTATGTTGAAAAGTGCTCTTACACTGATATTAGCTCTGAAAAGTAATATGGAGATTTACGTATTTTTCTCTCTTAAAGATGAAAGAAGATAATTAACAATATTTTTAGTCATGTCTGTTTTTCAGATGCATATTATATTTTCGTAACTTAGTTGTTGCAGCTGGTATTGCATCTGAAGTCAAGAGAACAGAAAACTACTTAAAAAATTTGGTCTTTGAGACCATCAGACTGGTATTCAACACAATCAATGTAGACATGTGGACAATCAGTAGGGACATAGTTTAATGGGCAGTATTGGTGATCAGTGGACAGCTGGACTGATGATCTTAGATGTCTTTTGCAACCTTAATGATTCTATGATTCTTTGACAAGCTGTCACTACCTTTAATGTAGAAAATCAGGATGTTTAAGACTCTCTCATAATTTCACTCTTATGGTGGAAAAATATTGTGGTGTTAAAGTCATGAAATTACCTCTATGTTGATGACATTCTGATGACTGCTAGATGAAACTATCAGACCTTTAGCTGTCTAGATTGGGTTTATCTTTACATTCATTTTTTTTTTTTTAAATTTGTTTACTGCTTGTGGTGGTTGAAATATATTATCAGGAGAAGCACCCTAATAGGCTGCTTTTAAATCAACTTCAGTTGCATGAACTTCAGCTCTTGTATACAATGTGTAATTTCAGGAGATCTAAGAAAGGCATGCTGAAACCAGAGCCTGCAATACTTAAACAAAGTGTCAGAGTGTCTGGTGTAGGATATAAATTAATAAAAGAACAAGGAAAGGCATGCTACCTTTTTTGACAGTTCCAAACCCAGTGATCCTCATTAATGAAGCAGAAGTTGACATTTCTAAACCCATTCATAATCACCTCTGAACTCTACAGAACTGGAACTGTTTTTACTTCCTTAACACTTGATGTTACCTTCCTGAATGTTTTGATAACTCATACCAGAGACTTTGTGCTGTGCATTGGGATTCTGTTCAAGATTTTTTTTGCTGAATGGCACATCAAAATATATAAAAGGAAAATCAAAACTTTGTAAAAATGTACAAATATTATTGGAAAATCTAACAAATGTAAGTGTGTGTACAAGGGATAAAAAAGCATGCGTATTTAATTCATGTTGAAAGCTGATTTAATCCTCATATATTGATTTAATTTTAAGTTTGAATTTTGCAGGAAGCATATCTAATGCAAAATATATAAACATCTAGGAAAACATCTTAGTGATATTAAGAAATTGGTGTTCCATTTTATGGGTGCATTTAGAAAAAAAAAGTCTATTTTCTTAAAGAGGTAATGCAAATACAAGAAGAATTTCACAATTAAAGATTACTCAACAAAAACTGAAAAATTAGCATACTATGATTGGATCTACAAGAATGTCATGCATGCCTAGAGGAACAAGGTGATAATATATCAAATAAACAGGAATTCTCAACAAATATTTACCAAGTAGACTACAAAAGATTATTAAACTATGATTCAAGAAATGCATTGTGCTAACCCAATATGCAAAGCTTTGGTTTTAGTCCCAAATGTTTCAGGAAATTTTGCAACTTTGCCTTACCCATCACTTAATCATAGTAAATAGATAAATAAGATTTGTGTGTATTTCTAAATCATCTCTCTGCCAAAGCTAGATTGTTTTTAACAACCAATTCCTAGTCCACTTTATAGTGACCCATACAATATTTCTTCCACAAACAAGTCACAGTTTATTATTTAATAAATTATAAAAGATTTATTCAGAATATTTCATTTCATTATAAAATATAGTTTAGGATAAAATTCAATCAGTTAGTAAGGATTTTCTCTTCCAATTCAGTCATTTTTTAATCTTTGATTAATGCCACCTTATTACTCCTTCAGTATTCACCTTCTTATTCCTTCCTTCAAATTCCCTCAAAACCTAAACTCAATTGCATTTATTGTAATAACACTCATTAATGTAATTCAGCAATTCTGTCTATTTCTTTTTCTTTCACTTCAAATTGTCATTTAAATTTAAATATGTTATTGTGGCAAACTGTGACAGAGTTTTAACTGGATGAAAATTATGTATGTGCAAATTTTTATTCCCAAATTATTTTCCTTGAGACATCTATGCCTTTCAGATGCACTATATGACATGCTTCCTATGATTTCAGTAAATTTAGATAACATATTTTTTTGTTTTTTTTTTTTCACATACTTTGCACTAGATTTCTCTGTTTGCATTCTTATAAAATCTAGTTGCAAAAATTTATCTTAAGTGGAGTTGTTTCATCCCAGTCAACATTCATTTATATCAGGAGATCTTTGAAATACGCTCTTGTTCAATATGAAGCCCATGCTTCAGAATCTCCAGATGAAATTGGTTGTATCCTTTTATTTCCGTGCCTTGCCAGATTTACCTTTGAGGGACACAAATAAAACTAGCGTAATTTTTTAAAAAACATTTAATTATCTAAAACATATTGTGATTATCATATACATACTTGATCAGAAGCAATAGTTGTTCACTTCTTGGTCTATCTATACATCTCTAACTCTATGAATGCTTTATATAATTGATCACATCAATTCTTATAATGACCCATATTGATCATTGGCAGATCTTCCCTCCCATTTCTCCATAAAATTCTTGGAATCTTTTCTGAGAATTGATATTCCGTCTGAAATGTTGCCAATTAGGAGAAAAAAAAAGTGCCTATTAAACAATATTTGTATTTCCTCATCTGCAACTCCTCTTCTTTCCTCAGTTCCCATTTCCTTACTTCCTTTCTCCATATCTCTGTGGATAAATCAAATAATAGAAGAATGAGCATTGCAGGTAAATAATGACTTAATTCAATAAAGTCAATTAATGGTTTCTAAAATCTTGTGTGCACATTATTCCATGATATCAATTTTGAAGCTGACAATTACCTTAAAAAAAAATCTTCTGATTTCCTGTATTGGAAGTGGTAGATATGAAGTAAGTACACTATATAGCATAATATTATCAATAAAGCTGTTACTGCTAATGATTCTATAATGTTCTATACAAATAATCTAATATTCTATAGAAATATTCTTTGATTAACAGACCAGAGTCATAGGGTCAATGAATCTTAATACCTAAGACCAAATGTGTGACCAAGTGTAATTTTGGGAAAGGCAAATTCAGGAAGAACTGTCCTAATCCAGGTTTCAGGAAGCACGATGAAGATCACCACAGTAGATTTTTCTCCAGACCTGCCAAAGCTATTCCGTGCAGAGGCTGAAGCACAGAATCCATCCCTCAGTGTCACTTTAACATCATATGTTTCTGCATGTGGTGAAGCGCAAACATTTCAGTCAGAAACTGTCTCTGTAGTTTTCTTTCAATTCATGTAAAACAAAATCTAAAAATCCAGTTGATGCTAATTGTGCTTGATGTGAAGTAAAGGGCCTCTTGCCTCATTTAATATGTTGTAGTGAATTACAAGGAGCTAATAAGAGCATGACAGAATTCATTTTATGGAAATAAACTATGAATAAATATGAGGTACATCAAATGCTATGTCAGTGTTCCACCGCTATCTATTCACAACTTCTACTGTTTTTCCAATCATGGACATACACACAGACTCAGAACTTTAACTGATATTCTTGCAGCTTTTCTGACTAAAACAGGATGCAAACATATTCTTTCTGCTAAATAAGTCCTTAGCAGAACAGTTTCTTAAAGTGCTTTCCTGAAGAGGAGCTTGAAAGAAGGTGGCAAGTAACAGTCTTCCCCTGAAACCAAAGAAATTACTGCAGGTTGATAAGAAGAAAACTCTGACCAGCATGTGTCAGAAGACAGAGCACCCAAAAAGACATTCCAAGTAGCAGATTAATGTGGCTTCTTTGTCTAAGAATTGGATTTCCTGTGGTCACAGCAAAGTTCCTCCCTGGGTAGAACTTTGTTCTATTTAGTTTCACTTTGCAGGAAGCTTTTACACAAACAGATTTTTTTCTTTTTACAAAGGAATATTATATAACATGAGTACTTAAAAAAAAAAACATTTACTGTTGTGTGATACAGAATCACAGAATCACAGAACTGCAGGGGCTGGAAGGGACCTCTAGAGATCATTGAGTCCAACCCCCCTGCAAAACAGGCTCCCTACAGCAGGCTGCACAGGCAGGCGTCCAGGCGGGTCTTGAATATCTCCGGAGAAGGGGAATCCACAACCCCCCTGTGCAGACTGTTCCAATGCTCCGTCACCCTCACTGCGAAGAAGTTTCTTCGCATACTGGTGCGGAACTTCCTATGCTCCAGTTTATGGTCGTTTCCCTTTGTCCTCTCCCCACAGACCGCTGAAAAGAGGTTGGCCATATCCTTTTGACTCCCACATTTAAGATATTTATAAACATTAATAAGATCACCTCTGAGTCTTCTTTTCTCAAGGCTGAACAGACCCAGGTCACTCAGTCTTTCTTCCTAAGAGGGGTGCTCCAGGCCCTCTGTCATCTTTGTGTCCCTGGACTGTCTCCAGGAGATCCCTGTCTTTTTTGTACCAGAGAGCCCAGAACTGGACACAGTACTCCAAGTGAGGCCTGACTCAGGCAGAGTAGTGGGGGAGGATCACCACTCTTCACCTGCTGGCTGTGCTCTTTTTAATTCACCTCAGGATCCCACTGGCCTTCTTGGCCACCAGGGCACACTGCTGGCTCATGGCCAACCTGTCATCCACCAGGACACCCAGGCCCTTCTCCACAGAGCTCCTCTCCAGCAGGTCATGTCCCAACCTGTTGTGATACAGAACCGGCGCTTATTCCTTCCCAGGTGCAAGACTCTACACCTTCATCAAGGTCATTGATGAAGATATTGAACAAGACCTGACCCAGCATCAACCTCTGGGGAACACCGTTAGTAATATGTTATGCACTTGTGATTCACTGAATGAATGCTTATAGTGGAAGAATCATGAAACTATGGAATATTCCAAGTTTGAAGGGACCCATAAGAATAAGAAACCTCTCCAGATGGGGAAGCATGATGCGCTCATGAAGCTCAGAGAATAATGCAGGGTGTGACTGAGTTATGTTGGCTTTATCTCCATTATTTTAGATAAATTACTATGAAGAGATCAGTGGATGAATTAGTAGTTTAAATGTTTCTCTCTGAGTTCATTAAAAAAGTGTAAATATCTCTGTTAGCAGAACCAGCATGGCAAGAGTGAATAAATGACTGAGCAATAAGAAGAGCAAAGAAAACCACCAACCCAATAACTAGAAGAATTTTGAGAAGATCTATGGGCTTCAGTTAGCTTTTCTCAATGTATTCTTTCCTGGAGACTGGGGACTTTAGCATTGTGATGATGATTATATTACAGAAACAGCTAATGGGAATCACATTTCTATTGTGTTTGAAAAGTGTAATGCAGTTGATGAATTTTGTTAAAGGAAGTTTACATTTGCACTGTGTTTTTATTATATTTTATATCATTCCGCTAAATCAGAAGTTCCTTGTAACACAAAATACTTTCAAATAAGTAAATATGATTCTATACACACCACTCATGGAATTCTAAATGAACCTGATCAGAGAGCGTAGGAATCAGACTATGCTAAAAGTTAAGATGAATGCTCCCTAAAGACAATGGAAATAGTTTCAAACAGTGGACCCCAGGGCACATTTAGCTTATCACTGTTACATATTTCTACAAAAGTAGAGTCACAATTATAAATTCTGTTTATATGTAATTCAAGCAAAATTCCTCCAACATAAACAAGACATTTACTCAAATAAATATGTTGCTAAACTGAAAAGATCTGTCTAGCTGAAATAGAGTTGCTCTGACTTTTCCCGTCCGCTAAAAACAAGGAAGGGATATGTGTATTTTCCATTGAGATAGCTGGCGGACACTTTACTAGGAGTAATGGTAGCGCTGCAAATCAGATAGCAAGCGGTCATACAAAAATTATGGCTTTCAGAAAAATTTCCAGAAGATGACATACTGGGTAACTTGAAAATAATGTATTTGCTCCTTCACTGTCTTGAACCTCTTGTATCCATTTCTACCCTTGCATATGGAAAGCCAACTGTATTATAGCACTTTATAACCTCTTTACAGAAAGGAAATAGCAAAATGTAAAATTTTTGTCAGCAAATTTCATTTCAGTGAACAACAATTTATTAAATTTTTATTTGTATGCTGAGCGAAGGAATATAATGGGAATTCAAAACAAAGTATTTCTGCAGTTATTTCTAGCAGATGATCAAAAGACATACTGTGAATATAAGAGCTGTCCTACTTCCTATCCTCTATGCTTTTTTTTTTACACAGCAAGGCTCAAAATTGAACATTTTCTAAAAAGTTCTTAATTCACTAGTGTTCTTAATTGCGCAATATTAATATTATACCAAGTACAGGATGTCAATTTTGACCTTAACTGGTGGTTTTATTCTTGTATGTGATGACTGAGAGCACTGTTAATCTTACTACGTAGCAGCAGAGGATACCTCAACTTCTATTATAAAAATATTAATTGAACACAATTTTTCAAAGTGGCCAAAAGTATGAAAAGAGAATGAAGACTGACAAAAATCAATTACATATAGGAATATTTATTTCAAATCAAGACTGGCTTTCTTATTTCTTTATATTTTAAAGTTCAGATACGATTACATTGTGAAAATATTTGTAGAACTTGCATTCTTTGGTTTTTTAAAACCTTGTAAATACAGTACTTTGTGGCCCCAACAAATAATCGCAGGCTTTCATATAGACTCTCAAAGGTTTTGTCTCATGCCAGGGATATAAAAGAGATGAATTTTCTCTTGATGTGTCTTCTGTTTGCATGAGAGCTCCTTCACAGGCTGATTTTCATAATAACTGTCCTTTTGTGGTCTTTTTTTGAGTATTTCAGGATATTACATGATTCCTAAAGAAAGCAGGTATATTTCATGTGTGAAAATCACAAGGCAGTATGATAAACATGTGGGAGAGATCAAAGTAGTTTTCAGTGCAGAACAATAAAAAAAGTATTCTAATATGTATGTAGAAGGCATGCAAATCATTTATTAATGAAAAATTCAGCAAAAGTAGTAATATAAAAGCAGAAAATACCTGACATCACATCCTTTTAGTAGAGCAAAGAAATTTGTATCAGGAAGATAGCTAAATAATAAAAAATCCCTCCCGAGCTTTCCTCTAGGCCCCCTTCAGGTACTGGAAGGCTGCTATGAGGTCATCTCTGAGCCTTCTCTTCTCCAGGCTGAAGAGTCCCAGCTCTCTCAGCCTGTCCTCATCAGGGACGTACTCCAGCCCTCTGATCATCTTCGTAGGCCTCTCCTTGACCTGCTCCAACAGCTCCATGTCCTTCATGTGTTGGAGGCCCCAGAACAGGACGCAGTACTTCAGGTTCAGTCCCAGGAGAGCAGAGTAGAGGGGCAGAGTCACCTAATCCACCTCATAATTCTGTCCAAGACAGTATGTATAAAGTAAAATTTGATACTTTTTTTATCAAAACATTCCATAGTGACACTTAAAATCTTCAATATTAATTATTATATTTCATCTAAAGATTTGCTAAAACCAACAAATGAAAGATTCTTCTCTTTCACAAACATTTGAAAATCATGTTTCAAAATTCAATGACTGATAAAAGTATGAGTTGTTAAATCAAAAGCTGTGTGTAAAAGTCTAGCAGAAATAACATTGCTGGTATGGTGTCCAATATGCTCCAACAAACTTGGTAAAGATGAAGATATTGAGAGATTTTGAGAGCAAGGGATGCCATCCTAGTACACAATAGCTCTCAATAGTTCATTTATCTTTGAATTTCTCTGTGAATTCAAAGTTGCTTTCAGAAACATTTGTTTCCTATTGACATTCAAATGATGTGTGCTGTAGATGTCCAGTGCATATCTAATTTTATGCTCCCTAAATTTTGTATTTGACCAGTCATTGACAAATCTTTCCCCATTCATGTTCTCCATGTCTGACTGTAAATCTCTGTTGCGTCTCTTTCCTTTTCCTTATTTTTGCTTCTTTCCTTTTAAAGATCCAGGGGTTTTTTTTGTTTTGTTTTGTTTTGTTTTGTTTTACATGCAATGATTTTCTCTTTTATCTCAGGATAACTTATTCTGTTATAGAACACTTTGTGAGGAATCTTATCTAATGTGTTTTGGAATCTGTGTATGCCATGCCTCTCATATCTGTGCCATATCTCTTATATCTGAACTGACTGACTCCTCCAAATAAACTAATGGTTTTCCCTTTACAAAGATGGGAGTCAGTCTTTCCTAGAATTTCACATTTTTCCACATATTTAATCTTTACTTACACTTTTCTATCCTCAGTTCTTACACAACTGGTAAAACAGTTATGGCCTTTGCTGTTTTCTGTTCCATTAAATAAATATGATTTAAACAGGAAATTTTTTCTAACTCTCAACTGACTATCAATGATAATTTCATACTGTTCATTTCTTGTCTGATGAGGTCATCCTACAGAACAATTTGAAATATGGTCCCTGTAAAGAAGAGTTCGAGTGAGAATCTTTGTAAGCTTTTCTTTAGAAATGACAAATACTAATGAGAAACTGAAATCATTTTTATCTTACCTTAGTGCTCATTTTATTATTTGTTCAGTTTTTGATCTTACATTCTTCCTTTGGACTTCCAGCTCCCTGTTGAAAAAATAAATAAATAAATAAAAGATTTACTGCTGGTTTATAAGCCCTTGGCAAACATATTTACTCTGATTATATATGTTAAGTTGTCACAACACAGTTTCCTATCCTTCTTCAAGATTTAGATTGTATGCTTTGTGAAATTTATAGAACAGCTACATGACTAAGTCGATCATAGAGGTCCAGGCAAGAGGCCCTATTTTTTTTCTAATTAAATATGAATTTAAGAGTTGAAAGTGTAGCAAAGGTGATATAAAATTAGCACTACATAAATGGATTATTACTGAAACAGTAACACTGCTCTTGAGTCCCATAATAAAATGTTATCAATGGTGATGGAAGGTAGAGAAAGATTACTTGAGATGCATTTTTCACAGTGGATGTCACAGTGTCATTAATAATACTAATAATAATAATCTTGAAGAAATAAGGACCCTATATTTGAGTAAAGATCCCTTCAAAGGATAAAAAACGATGCTCTTACACATGCTTCTGTGCTTTATGGAATAGTCTTGAATGCTTGATTTTTCACATCAAAGTAATTTAAGACAGATGTTCCCTAAGTAACAAAAAAGCAATCAATTTCAGAGCAATTGTTTTACTCAAATGGATTTCTTTATTTTAGTTATCCTAAGAAAGATTCACTGCGGCACTCTAACTCCTCTGTTACTTTTCATTGACACCAGTAGTAGAATGCCATTTGCAATGACAATATCTAAAGAAAGATTTTATCTGTAAGTTTCTAGTTGTGAACCAAATAACTAAACTCCTGATGTATTAACTTGAGAAGTAGTCAAAACGATCAGTGGTATGCAAGATACCAGACAGCTTCTAACCAATAAGCTCCTGTCAATGCTACATTTGTGAGAATCCATCTGGAGTTGAATCCCACCCTTTAAGCTTTAGAAGTGTACTTTCTGTGACTGATATTATTGTTGGACCACTTTTGTCATTTCTAAAAAGGTTGTGGAAATCATATGATGTCCCTGGTGACTGGAGAAAAGCCATTATTACACTTAGCTCCAAAAAGAAGAAGAGGGACAATCTATGGAGCTTGGACTCACTTTGGTCCTTGGAAAAACCAGGGAGCCAGTGTCCTTCACAAACTATGTTGAACACTGAAAGTGAAGAAAATAAATGAGAACAGTCAACATGGATTTACCATGGAGGCTGGACACCTCCTGAGGTGTTTTCCAGTCTGAAATATTTTATGATCCTATAATTTGTTAATTCCTGTTACTTGGAAATAGCATACTTATTCAGAAATCAGTGCAGTATCTATGGAATGAACCTCAGAAATGATTTTTCCTGAACCAAGATCACTGAAATATGATGCATAACAATCTTACTGTCTCTAATGCATTCTGTATTCTGTAAATTCAAATCTGCCCAGCAGAACTGATAAACAACCAGAAAGATGAGAAAGAGCAAGATAAATTTTTGGTTTTCCTTTGCTTATTTTTATATTATTATTTAATTTGTTTGCATATAATACAACAAGTTGCAGCTACAACAGTGCAGACAAATCTTCATAGAAGATCTGAATGACAAGGCAATGATGGATTTAGAAGTGAAAAAGTTTGTATCCTATCTGCTTCAGATTGTAATAAATAAATTAGTAGAAATACCTAGGAATTACCTCTTAAATGAAAATAAATATATATATTAGGTAATACTTGCTTCTTTAATGTAATAAAGAAGAAAAATGGCCATTTTTTACCAAGAACAATACAATATTGTTAAATATAAGGGGAAAACTGCGGTCATAATTAGGTAAGTACAAGACCTTTGATCATGTTTAGAGCTAATATACTAAGCTGTTATATCATAATCATGTAAAATAAACAAACTGTATGCCTAATCTTGAAATGAATTCAGTTTAATTTTGTCCAGTTATTCTTTTAATTTCCAGAAGTGACATGCAGTTATAAAGACAGCTGACCTAGCAACATCTCTGCTTTACAAAACTGGACACAAACTAATTCCAACAAATTTCAGTATGAATTCTTGGAAAAAATTCTGAAAGAAATTGAGGTAAACTTCTTTGATAAAAATATTATTGACACTACCACACATTCCAGATTTTTTTACCTGAGCACAAATAATGGTAGACTTGTTTTCAGAAGACATGGTCAGGGCATAGCAGGATAAAACTGTATATCACTGAGGGCAAATGTATTTGCAGTAAACATCAGTTCAACTTCAAAATATAAATAGCGTTCCATTAAGAAACCACGAGTCATGGCGACATCTCAGCAACATGGTTAAATTCAATAAAATTTTAAAATGGCAGAATATTCTAATCTTGACTCATTATGAACTGACAAATAGTCTGAGTTGTTTGCTAGTTACCAACTAGTTACCCATAGAACAAGCATACAACATCCATTTTGACTAGTAACCTTAAATATTTGGAAGGAGATAACAGAAAAACATCGTACATTGATGGATGAAACAAGGAAATTGTAAGATGACAAAATAATTTGCATGAGTCCATGGTTCCTTCTCCTGTCCTCTGACAGGACATCCTACATCTAGATTTGACTAGTCTGTCTAATCTGTGTCAATTTTAATGATGAGAATTTTATACCCTCCATCAATTAATGCTCAGCTGTGCTCTTAGACTGAAAGTTCCTCCAAACAAAATTTTTTCTGCTACAAATTAAGACTATCATTTCTCATTCTGTCATCATTGGACATGTAGAACTAGAAATCTGCATAAATCCAACAAATGAAAAATTCTCAGTGTTTCCTCTCTCAGGAGAACAAAACCGTCCTCAGTTACCCCAGTCTTTTATTTCACTTAATTTTCTTTGCTATTGTCTCTAACTCTTTCAGTATCCATATGTTCTGTAACATGTTGGTAACATGTTCCACATAAAACTTGACACTTTGCTTCCTGATGACTTCCCCAAGAAGAAACAGAATAAGAAATCACCTTTGATGTCTCTTGGTGGTCCTTATTGATCTCTTCCAAGACAGGAGACCAGCCCCACGTCTCCCATTCCTACACTCATTAATCTATTCCAAGATTTAACTTTTTTTGATAATTAATTATTAATAAAACATTGAATTATAAAAGAACTAGGACACTTGTTTCCTCCTGCAGATATGTTTTACAACACTAGAAAGACATAAAGCTGTTTGAATAAGCCCAGAGACTGACACACTTCTCAAACAATTATAGTCTGAGAGTTCTGAGCTTGTTAAGCCTGGAGACCAGAAGGCTTTCAGGACATCTCATTGTGGCCTTCCAGTTCTTGAGGGGAGCTTATAAACAAGAGGGAGAAATACTTAAGCATGATCTGACTGTGATAGGACAAGGGGGAATGGTTTTAAACTGAAAAAGAGGAGATTTAGATTAGCTGTTAGGAGAAAATTTTGTACTCAGAAGGTGGTCAAGCCCTGGCACAGGATGCTCAGAGAGGCTGTAGATGCCCCATTCCTAGAGGTATTGAAGGCCAGGTTGGGTGGGGCCCTGGGCAGCCTGATCTGGTTGTTGGCAAGCAGCCTATGGAAGGGGATTTGAACTTAGAGGGATTTAAGTTCCCTGTCAACCCAAGCCATTCTGTGATACTAAGATTCCATAATTCTATGAAAATTATGTCCATAGTTACCGCATTGTAATACGGTCTATTACAATTTCCTACCAGAAGCATACAATTTAATCTAAAAATGTTTGTTGAAAGGTATTAAATAGATTCTAAATTCCTTATTTTCTATGTCAGTTACCACATCACAGAGGAAAATTATGTCTGACAATATGTTTTGACACAAATGTCTGGGAAAATGTTTGCTCTATTATCATCTTGTTACTTGCTAGACAGATCATTCAATACTTTCTCCGGGTATTTATGGATTTCAGGATGAATATGTACATAGTTTTGTTCTAAAGATTTTCCTTTAGAAAAAAAGCTGTATTCTGGTCCACCTTCTCTGGTCCTGTGGGAGTTCTTAATGATAATTTCTTAATGATATAGAAATTGACTGGCACATTTCTTAAGTACTTTACTGCAGTGTCTTGCTATTTGTGGCCTGTGGACTATTAGAGGTTTGTGAGACACCGGATAACAGTGGTTTAGTTATTTGTTAGGCAGTGGACTGCAAAACAAAAACATGGGAAGGAAGACGAAAGCCTCATCCAGCTATAGCTATAGCAAGAGGCTCAACTTCACACTTTCATTCCAGACTCTTACCTACCCCTCCCAGTAAGGATGCAGAGTCAGGTTACACTGGTTCAGGCTTTTATTGTCAAGATGTGCAACTGTTCAACTGTTCAAATTCTGTGAACATCAAACCATGTGTTTCCAATAGATTGCTTGATTTAAAAGTTTAAATTCATAAGAAAATGTATCCAATAAGAAATAGTTGTTGCTTTTTAGTTTAGAGTATCTCACTGGCCCAGGAAAAATAATGAAGTTTTGTAACTAATAGACTGAACATTTTCAATCCTTCTGCACCTACAAAGTATTTTAAGTTCAGTGCACAAAGCACATTAAAAAAACATAATATAACCCTCCAAAACCCCAGTGAATGATATAGAATTCTGTTATATTGGAGTCTTTCTGACTAGAAACCCATACTTTCGCCCTCTTATTTCCACTGTGCTAAATCATAAATGAGGAATTCCATGAACACAATGCCATAGGAGATATGTAAACACATATCTGTTTTATTTTCTGAGAAGTAGTCTACTAGTGGATAACACATCAGTGCTTTCTTAGCACACTGTATCACTTTCCATGTGATGAAAAATAAAAAATATTAAAGAGGAGTCTTGAAATGAAGCTCTACTTGATGATGATCTATTTCCAGAGCTTTAAGATTACAAGGCAAAGAATCTATTATATGAAAGAATGCTAGAAATCTGTCACTTATCTGCCTACTAGATGTCCTTATGGTACACTGTCAAATTAGATAATTTTCCTTTCAGAGATGCAACTTCAGGTGGTTAAGCTGACAGAGGAATAGGTGTAAGAGGGTAGGATAGTGAGCAAAGTGTCAGTGCTCTCTTCTCTGTCTCTTTGGACAGAATTCAAGTTAGAGCTGGGACATACAATAAAAATGCTCAATACCGCTGTCATATGCAGCATGATGGAGTGTAGCAGCAAACTAGCTCTCATTAGAGGAACTGGCAAATGAAATAAGAACCCTCCCTCACTCCACATTATTGGGAAATGTAGAAAGATCAGAGAAGGTATCATGTGGTCAGTCTGGAAAAGAAATTTAAATTTCCTCCTCTTTGTTCTCATTATTAAATATATTCACATTGAAAAAATAATCAAGGCTTCTTAAGAGCTTATGCCTAATCCCTATAGACTATTCCATAGGAATATCTTTAAGATTTCAGTTTCTGCCTTAGATTTGTGCTATGTAAAATACATGAATAAAAAATCTAGCTGTTAGTGAAGTAACTTTCAGTTTTCTACCCCTTTTCTCATCTATTTAAAATTCTAGAAAAAAAATGAATGTCTTTCTACATAGTCTATATGTTCTGCATTTATGAAGGACAATTAAACAGATAACACAAAAGCTTGGAATGCTGTATAGCAGATGTACCTTCACAAAGCAAAAAATGATGCTGTGAATAAAACTGCTGGGCTTGTACCATGAGTTCTGCCTAGATTTTTCTCTGAAATTCACAATAACCTCTCTCAATCCATTTTTGAAGTATTCTAAATGCTATAAAAAGAATAGTATTGATATAAATTCAAAATAATCAAAATAACTCTGAATAGTTGACATTGACATTTTCCTTGAGAAACAATTTTTGAAATAGATACACCAACAGAAGGACATGTCCAGAAAATGTCTGGAACCTTCATTTTTTGATGAACCATAGTCTATACAGAAATTTACCTGTCTCTTGAAGAGATTATTTGAGTAGACCTGAAAAGGTTTTTTGTTATTTTTTCAAAATTTATTTAATAAGCAGTTAAGCAATTATCAGAAAAAGCTAACTCAATACTACTAACAGGTTGTTATATTGAGGCTTGAGTGTTGGATAATCTACTGATGAAGAGGAAAATCAAGATTTAATTTTGTCTTTGCCTGAGGATGTTCATATTCAAAATTTTACTTTCCAAAAGGGTCAAGTAACGAGCATGTCATAGTTATAGACAGGGAAGAAAACCTACTCCATCTGTGCCACTCCACACTGTGAAGCAAAGAATACAAATTTTACGGAAAAAAAAAAAAAGATGGAAAAAATTATGCAGTCGCCCAACAAGGAATAGAGTCTCCCAGCTTTTAGTATTTGCTTCTGGAACAATGCTTGTATTTCATATTTAATAGTCCTTTTGATCAATATGATAACATGATCTTTTTGGAAGGTAGTCCAAGGACAGGTCATGCCTTCTGGAGAGACAGAGATGTGTTTTTTAATTATGCTGTATACCTGCTCTATCTCCTTAATGAAGAGAAGCACACTAAGCTTCGGGCTGGTATTACTTGTATTGCCTTGTCTGGAGGAAGTAAAAAAAAAAAATCTGTATTTTTGTTTGTTTGTGATTTTTGTTGAGAAGGAATACCTTTATCGCAAATTGTATCCATGATATCATTTTGAAATCAAACAGGGAAAGATAATGTATTGAAATCAAATGTGGAAAGGCAGTGAGAATGCTGTAGGCACTGATCATGTCAGGTGTGCTGAGGGAATGCATAACCAGCATTTTCTTGGAGTATGTGGTAAGGTGTAAGTAGCTGGGTTCTTTTTAGGAAATCAAGAAATATCATGATATTTCCCTTTAATATCCCATTTGAGCCAAACTGTCAAGATCAAGTGCCTTGCAACATGAGAAAACAAGGAAACAAGGACTTAATATTACAGAAATAATTCAAATCATTTGCCTTCTCTTTCCTTCAGATTGATAAGGTCTATTTCCTTCAAAACCTACAGCTCTGATGACCAGGTTTCTGGGGCAAATTTGTCTTTTTTGGACATTTGTGTTTCACTATGCACAGCTGGTCAATGTTTTGGGCACTCCTACAATAGTGTGTTATAGATTATTCCATAAAGTTTGTATGTATGATTTATTTCTTTCCTATATGACAAAAAGTAGTAAAAGTGTAATTTTACTGGCCCCTATAGAAATAGGAAAGCAGAAATGGTTGACAGCTTGTCATAAAATTCATCAGTCTGGAGAATGAAGATGTGGAAAAAAGATAACCTTTACTGAAGGGGAAGAGGTAATAAGGTTTTGAACAATTTTTCTTGGAACAGTTCAGTTTTATCGTAACATTTCCTTCTAGTAAATACTCTAAAGGAGAGTACAGAAGAAGAGAATGAACAGAAAAAGAAAGTCATTTTCCATGACCTCCTGCTGGCTTTTCCAAGCATTATTTCCAATCTGTTGTCTTGATAGGGGAAAATACGTATACAATTAACTTCATCTTCCATGTATTAATTTGAAAGGTTTACAGTTCTAAAAGTAGTTGTTTGGTTGCATGTTCAATCTGTCATGTTACTCCTTATGTCTTGGAAAGTTTAAAGTTACTAATGGGTAATGAAGCAAAAGTGTTATGTGCAAAGTAGTTAATATTTTACTCACTACAATATACATGTATTTAGAAAAACAAAATGCTCACTTTGGAAAGTGAACAGACTGTTTCATTAACTGCAATTTTTATTTCTAATTCTCCCTGAGAACTAGTATGTAAGATGTTAAAATCAGTCTTCTTAGTAATTAGCTCCTGTTGAGGGCAGTCTCTACATATGTAAGGTAATTAAAAACTTTCATTGCAGCAGGACAAATCTTAATACTCTTACCATTTATCTGGTCCCATTGTCTGGACATTGCTTCATTTTAGTAGAAGGTGATTAGGATGGTACAAGATCTGTAAGATGCATATCAAATTAGCCATATCTGTGTAACATTTAATTCAACAAAATGAAAAATTACAGCTTCTTCACATGTAAAATGCTACATATGTTTCTTATAATTCCACCTTCAATATATAGAGAAAAGGAGAATAATCAAAGTAAAGAAATTAAACAGACAGAAGTACAGAAAGTTTTTTAGACAACAATATTTAAATATATGTACTCTTTAGTTTTTGGAAGAAATTAATAATAAGCAATGTGCTACTTGTACATATATTGGACAGTGATATACTGAAGAACACACAACTGCTCCTATACGTTTTACTGTATGACAGCTGGGCAAAAGGCATTCAAAGGCAACTGACAAAAACAAGCTATTCTAATTAGACTGTGGAATTCATGTACTACCTCATTTAACTGTTTCCAATGAATTTGTAGGTCACATGGAATACTATGTACATATGAAAATGTGAAGTGTATTAGATGTTCAAAATCCTCATGCTTCTGCACATAAAATCAGTTTGCCTGGAGTTAGACAGAAATATGTTTTATTTTGAAATTATTTTATAGGAGAAAATCTTATATGCAAAACAACAGGTAATATCTTCCTTTCTCTGAAATTTCCAACTGCTACACTGACTAGTGTCACAAAATGAACTGGCTGAATCCTTAAAAGTCCTTCTGCACTGATAGAGTGTGATGAAACCAAACTAAAATGTTCAAGACAACGACATATCCATGGGGTAATCTCTATGTCTCTGCATAAGATTCAGTAGAGTCACAAAAGATCAGCAGAATTAAAATTAAAAACTTTTAAGTCAGTGAAGTTTCTGATACTCTTTGTGCTTTTCCACAAATATGTCAAAACTGCTACCTGCTTAACAACTAATACATACCAACATAAGGGGACTTTTAGTTTGCTATGAATACATTTCCTTGACATGACAGCCTGCTCTGAACAACGAGATTTAAGAAAATTACAACAGTCTAGTCAGGCTATTGTCAGGAATTTCAAATCAGCTGGCTCTTCCTCTCCTTTATTGGTATCATCTTGCAACCTTCATTATTTAAGGACAACATTTTTTTCTTTAAAATGCTAGATATATCACTGCATATTTATATCAAAAATGTGCTGCTTTTTCTTTATTTTTCCATGAATAAAGTCAGAACAATTTAGAGAGCAGATTATTTCAGCTTGATAAAAATTGACCACATTTTGTCATCCTTTCTAACGTTACTGTCTGAAAACTATGATCCAATTTCTGTTTATATTCTTCCTAACCAAAGCCACATATCATTCAGTACTGATTTTCCCATCAGCCATGTAGATGATTTTCTACCTATAAACAGAATTGAAAATTAGCTATGGAAAGAGGAAGCCTTTATAGAAATGAGGTGGTAATATCTTTCCCTATCTTGTCACTGGCTCCAGGAGGATTAATGCAAATACACAAGGATTTTACTGCAAATATTCAAATTGCAGATACAGTTGATAAGGACTGATGCAACAACTGTCTAACTAAGGGAAGTTTTGGCTTAGAGATGCTTTAGGGGCACGTGGAAGTAACCTTCCTTATGCTGCCATGATTGCTGATCGGACTTCACTCTGAAACTTGAACTAGGTCCAGCCAATAAATTGATCTTGCATGGGTTGAAGAGACTTCTGACTACATCAACCAGTATAAGCAACTGTCATGAAGCAGATTTTCCTCAAAAAATGAGGGGGAAGAAGCCTAGTTTTCATAACTTTGTGACTTCATCTATGTGATGAAGTTAAATGAAAGATTCTTCTGCTTCTCCATTAGCAGTTGCTTTTTCCTATGTTTAGTCCCAGTGGAGTAATACAATATCATTCATCAAAGATGATAGCGTCTATCCAAAAGTGAGTGTCTGACTACCTCCCTCCCCTTGAGAAAGCTTTTGCTGGTTAGTGTTGAAGAATATGTGTCAATGAATAAAGTAATTTCATCTTTAGTATCATTGGTCTGGTATCTTTCATGGATAATAAATTCACTCAGACAAAAATGTCAAGTTCTTGGTGACATCATGAAGACTAAAATCTACTTTCTAAAATTACCATACTTCAGCAGAATGTTTAAAACTTATCTTTATTGCTGAGTGATATTATCTCCTTTTCATCTCTGAACTTGCCTGGAAGCCAATTTCAGTATAGTTACTGCATAGAAAATATGGGTCACAAGTTATAGAATTAAGAAATTATGTACAATGACTTTTTTATTCTGAATTGTAATGCAAACAGAAGGCAGATGTATAGAGACACACAGAAGATTTACCTATTCATCATTATTTTCTGACAACAAATTATATTTGATTTGTATTCACATATTTATTCATGAAATTCTTCATAATTTAAATAAAATTTCTCACTGACTTACAGACTTTGAAACACAAGCATTGTCACTGTTGGTCTTCTGTACACACAGAAGTACACTGATTTTTCAAGTCATTTTTGTACTTAATTCTTAATAATTCATGCCTTAATATGATCCGACATGACATCTACACTGGAAACATAAAATGTCCCCATTCAGTTAAAGTTATAAGTCTGAAATAAAAAGTATTAAAAAGTAACTATAACTTACAGAAGCTCAGAAAGCATTTTACACTGAGGATTAATGAGTTCTAGTTGCTCAAGGTTTCAGCTGTAGATCACTGATTTTTAACCTAGTTTAACAGTGCCTCAAACTTGTTACCCTTTGAAGTCACTTTGGCAGTTCAATTGAAGTAATCTATCTGATACAGCTTTCTGCAGAAAAATGTCCATATAAAGAAAATCAGTCCCATAAAAACAAAACTTGCTAACAGCCTCTACTGATGCCATGGAATAAATGAGGATGAAAAATGTTAAGGGATTATTTACTTTGCTGAGAATAAAACCCCTAAAGAATTCATACCTAGAGGGAGGGAAAGAGGGAGGAGAAAGGGAAAGGAAGATAATAGGATTGTTTCCCTCAAAAAATGCAGCTTTAGAAAGAAATCTCCTCCAAAGTAAGTATAGAAAAATAAAAAATGCTTATAATAAATTATGGAGAAAATACTACATATGAAAATACATTAAAATATTATGTGATAGTTTCATTTACCTTGACCAAACAGATGGCTTCCAGAATTTTCTCCTTCATAGCAGGTAAACTGCAGAGAGGTTCTGCTTACCATCTCTGGTATTACCATGACAAATGTCCTGATTTCAGCTGGGAATGAGTTGATTTTCTTCATAGTGGCTGGTATGATGCTATGTTTTGGCTTTAGGTGAAAAACAATGTTAATGCAACATTGATGTTTTAGTTGTTGCTGAGCAGGGCTGCACAGAGCTGAGGACGTTTCAGCTTTCTCAGCTTCTTGTGCTGTCCTGCCAGCCAGGAGGGCTGGGGGTGCACAAGGAGCTGGGAGAGGACAAAACCAGGACAGCTGACCCAAAGTGATCATAGGAATTCTCCATACCATATGACATCATGTTGGACCTATGTTAGCCAGGGTGCTCCCGCTTCTCAGGTCTGGATGGGCATTGGTCAGTGGGCAGTGAGCAATTGCTTCGTGCATCGTTTTTTATTGTTGTTGTTGTGCTGTTGTTGTTGTGGTTGTTTTTGTAAATATATATGTATTTATTATTACTGTTATTTCTCTTTTTCTGTCTTAGTAAATAGTTTTTATCTCAACCTAAGTGTTAAATATTATTTTAAGTTCTCTCCTCCATCTCACTGGGAGGGGGGAAAGAGTGAAAGGCTGTGTGGTGTTTAGCTGCATACCAGGTTGAACCACTGCAACAAAGAAGTCTTATTCTCTTTCAGGCACTGGAATAACAAATTTATATCTGGATTTTCTGAAAAAAAAAAAAAAAAAAAACCACAGCACTGTCTTTTAAATAATACTTGTGACGAAACTTTCATCCTTAAACCTTATAACACAGAATGGAAAGAACAGCCTCTTGTAACCTCCTGTATTACCGAGCATTAATAAAATGCCTGCAGAGCTCTGGTCCTTAAAGTCAGTTCCAAATCAGTGGTTTCAAAACAGCTTCTTGGAACTAGGAGTGATTAGAGTTAGGAGTGATGAATTCAGATGGATAGAAAAACACATGCAACAATGCATCAGCATTGCTGATTGTGTGTGCTTTATTCAGAACAGAAGGATCCCAGGAGCCACTAAATTCACCAAAATATACACAACTCTGAAAAATAAACCCATACATAGAATAAGATCAAATCCTCAAAATAATGGTTTTCTTGATGGTATGGAAGTGAAATATTTCTTTATGCTATTCTATCTCAACTTATTTGAATAGTCTCCTTCTAATTGCTGTAGGGAAGGAAACAATGGAGGAAAATGCAGTATTTGAAGGGTGAATGGAGAAACAGCTCATTACTGGTCATTTTTATCAGATATCAGTGTATGTTTACCTGCATTTATAAACATTTACTTCTGCAAGGATCGCATGCTGTTAATAGTCTCTTTTCTTTCTTCATAATCCTGTTCTGCACAAATTTTTGCAGCATTTGTAGTAATCCAAAGCTATTCTGCAAGATTATTTTAATTCTTCTGAATTCCATTCTGTGTACTCCATTCCTACCCCAAATTATTTCCTCAGCATGTGGCTTTGACTGATCCCTTCTTTCTGTGCATTCCTGATTTCTGAAAGATGTGATTCTGTCTTTAATTATCATTCTCCCACTAACACATCCTTCTTTATGTTGATGCCATTCAGTCTTTGAATCAGAAAATCTTGCTGCCTATTATTCTAAAAAACCCTCTTTCCTTTATGGAATATCTGCTTCATGTTTTAAAACCACTTTATTGAGCTGATAAAAAGCAGAGATCTTAAAAATAGTGTTGAATGATTTCTAGTCAGCAATAGGCTACTGGATGCAGAGGAAGAAAAAGAAGACTTCTAACTTTGTGTGATGAGAGTCCTTTACTTCCAGATCCTTGGTAATAAATGAGATGTTATAATCTTAATTATACTCTTTGCTACTTATACTATACTTGTGTTATCAGTGCTATGTGTATAAGGGATTTGTCTTGTGGGCTACTGTATTGGGTTTACATCACAACATTTTGGTAGCTTGGGGCTGCATGGGTACCCTTTGTGAGCAGGGCCCAGAAGTGCCCCATGTCAGAGCAGAGCAGCTCCAGCTGCTCCCACAGGCACCCATTTCTGGGCACAGCTGCATAATTAGGAATGGTGGAGGCATCTCTGGAAGAGCAGCTCCACATAGCATTATTATGGCTTAAGTTTTGTTACTTATCAGCATGGACTTTGACTTGATAAAGCATCAGGCTCAATCAATTTATGTCCAGGTACTTTTTGTATTGAAGTAATGTTTATTTCTAATCAAGATCAGGATCCCTTTTCTCTGGAGTCACACACAGGATATAACATATCCTGTCACAGACATTTGGCCAAACCAGGAGAAACCGTGACACACATCATGGTTCTTGATGACCTTTGAATTCATGAGTTAATGATATCATATAACCATGTTGTAATCTTACTTTTCCTCTTCTTCCCCTCTTTTTTTTCCCCCTTTCAATGGCTGTACTGAACAACTGAATCTTCACAGAAAATCACAAGTGCTACAAGATGCTGCTTCACTCTCAATGTAAAAATTTCTACATTTTGATGATTTCATGTCATGTAGATATTGATTCTGGTAGCTGTCCAAGAGACTGATTTTTACAAAACTATTACTGACATGTTGTAGATAAATGACCAATTTACTGTGTGCTTTGATATTATATCAATCCATTCAGTAACACTGTATTTACAACGATTTTGAAGTAGAGAATGCTGTAAAATAGAGTGATGCAGTAAGTTTACTTCAGTTCGAAACCTGTACAACAATTAACTTAAAATCTGGGGTTATTCAGATAAAAAAAAGAGCAGAGCAGACAATTGTTCTTCTGTCCTCAATTAACTGTGACCTCAGTGTGTGCTGCAGGTTTGAAGTTCAGGGTATTAATAGTATAAATACAAACTGGCTTAGGAATGGAATCTTCATTGTGACCTTAGTTTGCATTAAAAAAAAAAAAATACTATGGAAAATGAGACAAATATTCCTGTTTTTCTAAACTTTTTGAGTTTTCAGTTTCTGAAAATTTAAGTTTTTGAATGAAAACTTCCAGAAGACAGATCGGATCTTAAAGCAGTTAAGTAGCTTTGGCTCATTTCTAGAAGAACTATGTTCAAGTTTGTAATAAAGATCCAACAGAACATAAAATTGAGCTTCAACTTCTTGTATAGCTAGTGAATATACTTAGCAAAACATTGTTACCTACTGTGAGCTTAATAGATAATAGTGCACCTAAAATGTTCCACAGGCAGCTGTGTGAGCAGAAATCTGCCATTAAACTATAGACCTTCCTCAGCAGTTCAGGAATTCATTAAAACATTTCTAATAGGCATTAGTCATCCCTCTCAAAGGGGCACTAGCTTTCTCGCAATTAAAAGATATTAAAGTAACAACTTCAGACACCAGACAAGCAATTAGCTGTGCAGACCGATCACCTAGATATTCATTTATTCTTTAACTGACCAGAGTTAAATAGGTATTTTGACAAGGACCTGGTAACTGAGAAGAATAGTCTGAGCCTGGCCAAGGATACTCAATTTTATTTATCTTGAGTGGTCATATTCTGGGTAAGTAGTAACAATAATGCACGTAGTTTTCAGTGTGTTTTAAATCCTTGCATGCTTTTAGCTTTGCATCCAGGAATTAATTCTCTATAGATAATAATTTGGCAAACTGCATGGTGAAGCATGACTGTATGGAATAAAGAAAGAATGTCTTATTTTGTCTACTTATCTAACACCTCTGGGGAATAAAAATAATAAGTCAGAAATTGAAGAACATACTCCAATAAGGAATGAGCTTGACCTCATGTTGATACAGAATGATAGCAATAGCTATTCTGAATTGATGCTACTTCTTATTTTGTACTTACATTTTCTTAAGTTCAATTTCCACTTTTTTCATATGCCTAGATCTCATTTTTCCTTTGACAAAATGCTGAGCATGACTTGTCATAGTAAGGATAATGCCACATAATGATATTTTTAAAATAGACTGCAGGCTTCTAATGTGGATTTTATGAAAGGTTTAACAACAGCAGCCTTTGACAGTTTCATTGGCTAAAGATTTTACTTTTTTGTGCAGACAGTAGCTAACTGTACCACCAAAAATTTATCCACAAATAAATTTATGAACTTTCTAATCCTCATGAAAAGGGTCTGAGTTTCAATGAAGTGTGAATTAAGCTTAAACACATTCTATAACTGATAAACTTATTTCTTCCAGACTTGCTTTGCTGAAGAATATGTATGGTGAAATCTTGAGTACAAAAAGCCCCGTGGTGCTGGAGCCCTTTCCTTCACATTAAAGAAGCTGGAGCCTTCCCCAAAACATTGAAGAAACCTGAAAATTTTATTTCCTTTCAGCAATGTTTTGGGATTTTCAACATAAATATATAAGAGATATTTATAAATTTCTAAATTAAAATAATACCCTGAGGTCCACAAGGATTTGTAATTATTATTTTATTATTGATATTATCCAAGAAGTTACACTACTCAATCTTCTTCACTACTTTTCCTTTAACAGTTGAAATTTGGAATCGTTCCTCTTTCTCATCTGAGTATATAGACTCTTTCATCCACACATACTCTGGTTCCTTGATTTACAACACTGGTGATTTTACACCAATCAGAGATATTCACATGCAAGTGGAAACATGTATGGCATATAAAATAAAACAATTATTTTGTTAGAACATTAACATGAATCAGACAGTCTGCAGAGAAAAAAAAACTGATAGAAAGTGACTAGTAATTTCTTCAGTCATTCTGGTCAAAGGGAGGGGATTTGAATGATTATGGAACTGGTGTCTTGACCAGGGATTTTGCTTAGACCAGAGGAGTTGCGTGCTAATATCTTGGACCAGTGTACTGTTTGCTGGGTGAAACAACTGGCTGGATTGCTGAGCCGAAAAGGGTCATTGAGAGTGGACTTAAATCTCTCTGGCAGCCAGTAACAAATGATGTTCTTCATGGCTCAGTATTGGGATGAGTTTTACTTACCATTTTTATCAGTTATCTTGATTAGGGAACAGAGTGTGCTCTCAGTAAGTTTGCAGATAGCACCATGTTGTGTGGGAGTGCTGAGCTGCTTGAGGGTAGGAAGACTTCTCAGAGGAATGTGGGTAGGCTAGATTGATAGGCTGAATCTGATTGTATGACATTCAAGAAAGCTAAGTGCGAAGTAATGTACTTTTGTCACAATAACCCCATGCAACACTATAGGTTTGGGGAAGAGTGGTTGGAAATTTGCCCAGCTGAAAAGGACCTGAGGATGCTGGATGACTGCTGGCTGAATACATGACAGTAGGGTGCCCAGGCGCCCAAGAAGGCCAATGGCATTCTAGTCTGCATCAGAAATAGGGTTGCCAGCAAGACTAGGGAAGGGATTGTCCTCTTGTTTGCAGCACTGATGAGGCCCTACCTCAAGCACCATGTTCATTTTTGGGCCCCTCACTACACGAAAGATACTGAGATGCTGGAACCTGTTCAGAAAAGAGCATCAAGGGTGGTTAAGGAACTAGAAAACAAGTGTTGTGAAGAGTAGCCAAGGGAATTGGGGTACTTGAGAAGAGGAGGCTGAGGGAAAATGTTATGACTCTCTACAGCCTACCTGAAATGAAGTTGTGGAGAGGAGGGTGTCAGTCTTTTTTCAAGTTACAGGTGGTAAGATAGAAAAAAAAAACATCTCAAACTCCATCAGGGGAGGTTTAGATTAGGTAGGCATTGAAACAAGCTGCCCAGGGAAGTGGTGGAGTCACCATCCCTGGATATATTTAAGAGATATGTGGATGTATCACTTAGGGACATGGCTTAGTGATGTACGTTGTAGTGTTATGTGATGATTAGACTTGATGAGCTTAAGGGTCTTTTTCAACCTAAATAACTGTATGATTCTATAACATGCTTACTGCGATACTTCATTGAGAATTGCCTAATGTCCAGAGATTATTTTATACAGAATATTTGGGCAATACCTGAAGATGATTTGTCACTAACAGCCCAAATATGCTAGACAAAATGTTTAAGCTTCAGCACACGGTATATTTTTTTCCTGTTCTGGAGAGATTGTTTCTGAAAAGAGTTTGTGGGGGATTTTTTTACTGTAAGTTGTGTTTGGTTCCTTCAATCATAGTCATAAAAAAAGAGCTTCCTTAATTCTTGAGTTTGAATTCCTACGAGCTGCATGTCAACTCCCTGAGACTTGGAGAGATGAACTCACTACAAAATAGTGTTCATAAAATATTAAGGTTGTGGCTAAAGTATTCAAATACCAAACCAATTCAATGTTTATTTTCTTTTTTTCAATATTTAATTGATCAATTTTATAATTTTATTAATTATAATTTTATTAATTTTATATAAATTATAATTTTATTTTATTAATTTATTAATTTTATAACAGGTTAAATATGTCTTTTTTGAAAATGTACGATGGTCATGATCAGTATTTATCCGGAAAAATTTTCACACATTTTCAGTAGTATATAAATAATTTTAGGGCAAACTGATTTGTGACTGTCAAGTTACAATGATTTAACATATTACCTATCAGCTGAGCTAAGTCAACCACCTAAGTATAAGGTCTTTGCCTAGAGCAGATGTATTATACTTTTAATTAATTTTAACTTCCATTTCTGTAGTTTATATTTATAGTGAATTTCCTTGTATTCATATCAAGCCAAGATTAATAAACAAAATTAAAAAGGATCTTCTAAGGAACAGTTATTTCTCCTCATTAAAATCCTAATTTCCTTTTTTTTTGAAAATTTTGCTTAGTAATCTGTCTTGCAATGCTGTTCTTAAGTGAGTAATCATTAATTGACTCATCTTTGAATTTTAATTTCATTTAATTAATTTCTTTTTTTTTGCTCTATGTTTGTTGTTGTTGTACAGTATTTACCTACAATGAGTATTTTAAAATTCATAAATGAATCAGTCATTTTTTTCAGATGATAGTGTCTTTATTTGTTCAAATATATAGTAAAGGACAGATATCATGTTTAAGTTGCAAAATTATAAATACTAATATAATTAGTTTAGCAAAAGAAGCTGAAATTAGCTGATTTAGAAATCTGAATGAATACTGGCATTTAAATAACAGCTATCATCATGTTTTCTGGTCTGACGTTTTCATTAAAGGAGTATCCTGATAACCTGATTTTCCTGTGTCTGTGTTTTCTTTGTGGTGAAACTGTACAGTAATTACTAACACTGCTCTAGGCACTTTAAATTGCTCTACATACTCTTCCATTCTCCTTCTCCTTGTATGCTGCTACACATTCACTCAGTAATCCCCTCTTCTTTTCTAGATTCCCGTCTTCTCCAATATCCCTTCTTGCTTTTATGCTCCAGTATTATCTACAGTGTCCACCAGTTCCATCCTCAGTTGAACTGCTTTCCCTTCCCTTCCCTTCCCTTCCCTTCCCTTCCCTTCCCTTCCCTTCCCTTCCCTTCCCTTC